>NW_009700610.1:0-12561 GCF_000703405.1 Apaloderma vittatum | reverse complement strand
AAGAGCCTGGCTCCGTCCTCCTGACACTCCCTCTTGACATATTTATAAACATTTATGAGGTCACCTCTCAGCCTCCTCTTCTCCAAGCTAAAGAGACCCAGCTCCTTCAGCCTTTCTTCATAAGGGAGATGTTCCACTCCCTCCATCATCTTTGTGGCTCTGCGGTGGACTCTCTCAAGCAGTTCCCTGTCCTGGCCAACGGTCTTTCTCAGGCTAAGCCCACACCTTCACCTGAGTGCCCAGGCTATGAGCACCTCTTGAGAGCACTACAGGTAATTAACTAAACACAGTTTAGTTAGCAGTAATTTTTCATTTGGGGGCTTCTTATTTTCCATATCTTTTAGTTACCAGAGAGTGGACGTCAAACCTCAACTCAGTAAAAACTGTCACGGTTTAAACATCCTTGTCTGTCAGGTTGAGCTGCCATGTCCTCACTGGCGGGGATTCCTCTGGCCTGTTTACCTGTTTTTGCTTTCTTGTGAAAGCAGCCTCCTGCACAGGAGGTCAGAGGGCCTGGCTTTCGGCTTCTGTGTTCACATGGAAGGAATCTTGAGGAAGGAATCTTGAGGATGCGGAGAGTACACTTACTCAAGCATCTGCACTATGGCTGCATCCCGAGCTGCATCCCCCGAGCCCTGCTGCCTGATGGCTTCACCGCGCCACTCGGGCAGCTCTTGGGACAACTTCTCTTACTGGGTACTGGCATCTGTTCCTCCCCTACATGAAGTGGTACCAGCACCAGCAGGACCTGAGCATTTCAAAGCCAGTGCCCCAATTTCTCTGGCGCAGGGATGCAACAGGGCCTGAACCTACTCCCTTCGGAGCAGCTGCCCCATGCTGGCTCGCTCTTTTATGCTTCTCCCGTGACACCAAATGAATGAATACAGACTCCCCGCCTGGCTTTTGTGCAAACTCAGCGTGGCACGAGAGCTTTACCTCCACAATAGTCACTTTGTTTTGCAAATTCATCTTTGCTGAATATAGATAGAGCATCCCTTGCGGAATGGGAATCAGGTCTGGTTACATGGCAGCTGACTTTGGTGCCATCTGTTTTCTCACTTTTAGGTATGATGAACTAAATTTAATAGAAAATTTCACCAACCCGATAGCTTCACTGAATTTCTGTTGCCCAGTTTCTTACTGAGTCATGAGGTCACTGATGTTTGGCGATATGGAAACCACCCTGTCAGACTGGAATTGGGCTCCATTCTGTCACGCGTTACAGGAAACTGATGTGGAACATAACTAATCAGTAAAAAAATGCTGCATTCATGCATGTCGCAGTTTTAAAGAGAAGCTTACCCAACTCCAGAACATTGTACTGACAACTTCACATGCAATTTTTAAACACATTCTGCTGCTTCTTTTCACTTCAAATCGAATGGCTGCAAGTTGTTTTCAGGAGGTCTGTGGAGGTCGATGGCTCATTGCAGCAGCCGTGTTTAGCTCACGCTGCTCCTCCTTCTGTGGGCAGGTTCTGTGCAAGCCTCTGTTTGCCATGTTAGTCCTGAATGGCCCAACCCAAGGCATGAAATGTTATCATGATAAGAATCACCGACTATGCCCAAAATTATACTGAACATCAAAATAAAATGCGCTTAAAGAAGGAAGAAAACCCACCAAAACTCATTTAGTACTTCCCCCCCAAAACCTCGTGGAATATAGAATGTTAGCAGGAAGTGTGACTTGTGAGTTGGTGGTGCTGTTTGTATCTTAAATGATGAGAGGAGAAACTTAAAATTCTGAAGCTATTTATATATAACTGTTTCCGTTGAAAGAACATGTGAAACATGGGAAACCTCTTAAGTCTTATCTGGTAATTTCCAAGTGACTTAAAAGAACGCACTCTACCTTCTCTGTATCTGCTTGGGCTTCTCATTGAAGCTCTGCTTGAAGATGGAAAATGTCATCATCTTCTTACCAAGAGCTGGTTTATCTCGTTAACAGTTTAACTCTCTCCCAAACCACTACTGCACAACTAAAGAGGAAATATTTTCCAAATATATTGGGGATTTACACTTCATTAGGTCACATCCTGATCTCCTGACCATGTCCATTTGCATATCTCACCTACAGCTATGTATGTATTATGAGAGGTTCATTCCTGTTACATATACAAATATTACAGTATTTTGACTCAGACTGACACAAACACAGGAGATGTCATACCACAGCTGTGATACAGGGTTCTTTGCCCAATTCCAATTAGCAGCCTTCCTTAGAAAAAATAAATAGTAAAGGGTAAAGACTAACTTCAGAGGGGTTTTAGATGCTGGCACAAAAATGGTGCATTGACTCGTGGTCCATGGAGGATCCGTAATTGCCTCCCAGCATGTTCAGAAGGCAAGAGATACAATACGAGGCAGAAGTGGGAAGCTCTTTATTTTGGCTCTTTAAAAATGTTTATTTATGCTAAAGTCAAACATGAATATTCTGCATAAAACTTGCAGGATTTCATTTAGTTTTATGTTTATTTTTTTTTAAATCAGGATCAAAATTGCCAGCTCTTGTGAACTGAGACAAAAGTAACGCTAGAAGGATCCAGCTGGCCAGACAAGGGGTTTAGATTATCCACAGCATGATGGAGCTGGCCTTTTTCTACTGACGTGTGCCCAGGTCTCTGGGTGCATTGCGCTGCTTTCCAGCTCTGGTTACCACAGAAATGCCGATAGTCTGAATGAGACTGAGGTGAAGTTCTGCCTCATACTGTTTCTTAACTGAACCCGAGCACTGATACAGACTCATAGAATGCGTTGGGCAGGAAGGGACCTTTAAACGCCATCAAGTCCAACCCCCTGCAGTGAGCAGGGACACTTTTAACTAGATCAGGCTGCTCAGAGCCCCATCAGGCCTGACCTTGAATGTCTCCAGGGGTGGAGCCTCCACCACCTCTCTGGGCAACCTGTGCCAGTGTTTCACCACCCTCAGAGTAAATAACTTCTTCCTGATACCTAAACTAAATCTACCCCACTCTAGTTTAAAACCATTTCCCCTCGTCCTGTCGCTACACACCCTTGTAAACAGTCCGATCCCAGATATCTGACGTTACCTGCTGGAACTCCTTGCATGTTTTGGACAGCTGCTGAAGGTCATCAGCATCTAGAAATGACTCTGTGTATCATTATGTTCCCTATCATTCAGAGGAGTACATCGTAATGCCCCTGACATCAATTAACTGTGTACTCCAGCATGTTGTTGCCAAAGACGTTCTTCATCCTCTGCGGTATAAGAAAACAAAAAAACCCAGGGAATAAACACAAAATGCTCCACACATAACCAGATTATTTTAAAATGTGATCATCAATGCAATAAAATTGGGTGAGGGATATGTCAATACTTCAGCATTGGGAGATGTTGGGACTGAAGAGGAGACAACAGACTGGGCCTTTGCTGTAAACACTGCTGAGAAAGAGGAAGGATGAGCTGACAACAGGCTGGATGCTTGGCTGTACCTTGAATTGCAGAGAGGTAGGGGATGACCGTGGTTCAAAACTTTTCTGAAGCACTGACACAGAGGTGGAGTGGAGAGCACCTACCAGGCTGCTCCTGCTGGGGACCCCACAGCTCCCCGCTCACGTTGATCAGGCAGCCCTGTGACAGCCTTCAAGCAGCAAAGCAGGTCCGCAGCGACCACAGCCATTTTTCAGTGGTATAAAAGGAGAGGAGAGCATTGCTTTTCTTCTTCATGGAGCAGAAGAGAACAGCAAAGAGATGTGAGGACGCTACTGATGGAGAGAGGATGTGTTGAGGTGTACCAGAAGGCTCTGCGGCCTCCTCCCTCCCTGCCCCGAGGGGTTTGGCTGCCTGTACTCAGAGCCAGCCCCAACCCCCCAACTCGATTTCCTGGCTTCTTCTCCGACTTCTTCATCCCCTATGGACCCACTGGTGAGAGTACAGCCCCAGCCCTCCCTGGCTCCCAGCTCCCCTGCCCTTTCGCCAAGGGGCTGTCCCTCTGCCACCCCTGCAGCTGCTGCCAAGGGGACAGGACTCGTTCTGGTGACAGCAATGACTCAGTTCAGAGCCGGGTGTTCTGCGTCCCCTCCCCTGAAAAGCCACAACTTAAGGCAGTCCATGGCAATGAAATCAAATACCTGAGAGATGTAATTTAGTCCTCCTCCACACAGGGCAAAACTCCAAACAATTAAAAAGGGAATATTAAAGGGGATTAGCTTAGGGCTGTCAAATGAAGAATGCAAATGTTTCCACTTCTGAAGAGACTCAGTGTTGTTTTCTTACTTTGTAACACTATCCTGCAATACAAACATTAAATTCCATTGTGTATTGAAAACTTGTAAGTAAGTTCCTTATTTAAAGGTCAAACACCTAAGAAGAAAAGACTTTGAAATGTGCTACTCAGGTAGAAATGTATTCATTGGGTATTTAAGACATACTTCCAATGACTTGTGATTTTCCCACAGCTACAGTGTTAGGCAACAGGTTTATTACTCTATTCATTACAGTCATTACCACATACTAAGAAGAACAAAAAGGCAATTCTAGAAAGCAATTTAGTCCTAAAAGAAAGAATGAAATTAAATAACTCTCTTGTATGATTATATTCCATGCCCTCTCCTTGTTGACCTTTTCACTGAAAGAGAAACTTCATAGGTGAACGTGATAATTTTTTACATTTTGATTACACAAAAAAGATAATCTGGAGCTCCAAACTATATGCAAGCATCTCTCACAATATAAACTGAAAGGGGAGAGAGTTATGAAAATTTAGTATGATTTCATAAATCAAATGAAATCCCTAGATGTAGAGAAAAAAAATCACAAGTTTGAAAAAGGTTTAACCATAGAGTACAAAACCATCTCACTCTCTACAGCTGAGCTGGCTTCTAACAATTTAGGTATTCTAGTGCAATACTTGCTCTGTAACTGCTGATCCAGCAAAAATTCCGTGTGGAATTTCTTCACCTCCTTTGGGAAAACCTTCTCTTCGCTAGGTCAGAAGGAAATCCTTCAAGTAATCCACATCACCTACAGAAATCAACAACATGAAAAAAATAATGGAATTTAACTTATTTTGGCCAAGAAGAAATGTAGTAAATGGGGCGCACCTCATCTGAAGTTTAATGAAGTGTTTGATTTCATGCTAAAAGGAAATTATTAGATGAACTAAAGGAGCTGGAAATTAATTCAAGAAGTGTGAGCTAGGTGGAAGAGATGGCAAGAAAGAGAAACACAAAAAATGCAGGATGAAATCAGAACCACAGTGGAGACAGGTTACTAACTGGATTTGGGTTTTGACTTTACACAGTGGTTCCACTAATGACCAAGGCAGGAGTCAGCTAGTGGTACCTGGAGTTAAAAAAAAACAGGATAAAATGTGATAGCACAAAATGCAAGCACCATGTTTGTGGCGTAGCAAGAGCATTCTTAACTGGAGACTTTGATGGAAACCACTAATTGTTTTTTAAGTCAGTCATGAGAAAACCACAATCCACATCAGGTCATGGTTCTGTGAAAGTCAGTCACTGTCCTCGAGTGTGTCAGGCAAGGCTTGTCCCAGAGACCCAGGGGAAACCCACACCTCCCTTGGGACACCCAAAAAGCTGTTGGCCTTTGCTCAGTAACGACTTTGAAGCTGGAAGGTGGGAGTAGATCAAGGCAAAAAGAGAAGGAAGACTGAGCAAGCTCCTGCTCCCCAAAAAGATATCACATGGGTAGTGGCTGAAACGACAGAACAAGGAGGGTAGGTTTGAGCTGAAAGGCTCTCCTTACATCCTATACATCCTATAGCATTCTATACTCCCCTATACATCCTATAGCAAAAGATGACCCTGGGACATGGCTACACAGAACAGGTAGCTTTCTCTGGAGAAATGTTTACCACCAGAATACTGCTCAGCAGGCAGGAAAGAGCATTCAATACAAATTAAAGGATTTAAATGACATCACTTTTCAAAACATCTTTTTGCGTTACTATAAGGCTATTTGACAGATTTCCAGTGTGTTGTGCAGTTTTGGCACCTACAGAGATATTCCTTTCCAGAAGCATAACGGTGCAATAAACACTTTTTACCTTGCTGGTGTCAGCATCTATGAATGCTTGGGATGCCACCTCCAGCCGGACTCATCCTGCCTCCTTACCTCTTGTGCTGGTGACGGTGAAGAGGTGGAAGTCTTTGCTGGGGGGAAGAGACTGGCAATGGAGCTTGTGAAGGGTCTCCTGTGAAAAGGACACCATGGTGCTTGCTCCCCTGAACCTGTGGGGAGCAAAACTAACCCCTGTCTGTCTAGGCTGCTTCTATGGACCTGCTGCTTCAGGTCAGCTGGCCCCCCAGCCTCGTCACAGCAACGGTATCCACGTATCTGTGCCAGCCTGCTCAAGAGGAAAAATTAACAGTCACAACCCTTTGCAGGTGCACAAAGTTTTCAGAAAGCCTATGGCTAAAGTACAGCTACAACCTTTGTGTAGCACTGAAATTCCACGGCTGGCTTTGCAGTGACCGTACAGCAGCTGCTGGGCTCAATGGCTACCCCTGCCAGGCTGCTGGTTAGCACTGGCATCACTGCAGCAGAGTGCTTGAAATGCTCTACTGAAGGGAGACAGAAAGGATTTTCACAAAAGTCTTTCATTTGCCATAGCATGCGTGGCTTGTGTTTGTGCTCTACATTTTGAGGGTCAGTGGAGACAAAATCCTCTAGAATGACATTGGGATTTTGAAGGTGGGAGATATGAGACAAAGCAAGAGCAGGGTTCCCTTTTAATACAACAGCATGACAAGATTTTTATGCAGATGACTAAAGCCTTGATCCTCCAGCCAGGTGAACCTTTGTACCAGCGTCTGCTCATACCGACCCTCTGGTTTGCAGGGCTCAGCCAGCACCTTCTCCTCAGGTAGAGAGCTCTGCCTAGAGACTGCTCTTGGGAAATGGATCAGCGTTCAATCATAGAATCGTTAAGGTTGGAAAATACCTCTAAGATCATCTAGTCCAACTGTCAACCCAGAACTACCATAAGCACTAAACTATATTCTGAAATGCCATATCTACACATTTTTTGAACACCCCAGGGATGTTGAATCCACCACTCCCCTGGGCAGCCAGTTCCAATGCCTCTCCACTCTTCCAGTAAAGTTAGGGTTACACTGTTTTGTTTTATTCATACCTACATTTGGACTTCTGTTACTTTCCTGGGGGTCCTAATCGACGAGCAGCCAAGTATGAGCCAGCAGTGTGCCCAGGCGGCCAAGAAAGCCAACGACATCCTGGCTTCTATTAGAAACAGCGTGACCAGCAGGAGTAGCGAGGTGATTGTCCCCCTGTATTCGGCACTGGTGAGGCCACACCTTGAGTTTTGTGTCCAGTTTTGTGACACACCTTCTTGAGTATTAGTTGTAAACCCACGCTGACTAACTGTACTGGGTCCAGCTAGGATATGGTTAATTCTCGCTGGAGGCTGGGAGCTGGGCATAGCCGGGAGAGCTGAACCAATACTAGAGAGATATTGAGGTGCTGGAGGAAGTGCAGAGGAGGCAATGAAGCTGGTGAAGGGCCTGGAGAATAAATCTTATGAAGAACAACTGAAGGAGCTGGGGCTGTTTAGTTTGAAGAAGAGGAGGCTGAGGGGAGATCTCATCACTCTTTACAGCTACCTGAAAGGACATTGTAAAGAGGTTGGTGCTGCTCTCTTTTCACAGGTAATTAGCTTCAAACTAAAACAGGGTAGGTTTAGACTGGGCATTAGGAAAAAGATGTTCACAGAAAGAGTAGTCAGACATTGGCATAGGCTGCCCAGGGAGGTGGTTGAGTCACCATCCCTGGATGTGTTTAAAGGTTGTTCAGATGTGGTGTTGGGCAATATGGTTTAGGGGTGAGTTTCGTAGAGCAGAGTTAGTGGTTTGACTCAATGATCCCACGGGTCTTTTCCAACCTGAATGATTCTATGATTCTATGATTTATCATTTGGTACTGTGATGGCTTGCTGCAGCTTCTCAACCCTGCTTTCATTCCTAATGCCCTGAATAATATAATGTCATCAACAGACTTTGTGACCTCACCATCCATCCCCTGTTCCAAATCAGTTAGGAGTACATTGCTAGCACAGATCCTCCTCCATTTCAGAAAAATGGCCATTTTATTTCTCTTTAAACCATTTTTGTACCCTTGTCAGACCTTCCCTATTGTCTCATACTGACTTAGCTTCTTCACCAGTTGTTGGTGACACACCTTCTTGAGTATCAGTTGTAAACCCACGCTGACTAACTGTACTGGGTTCAGCTAGGATAGGGTTAATTCTCGCTGGAGGCTGGGAGCTGGGCATAGCCGGGAGGGCTGAACCAAACTAGCCACTAGCTAAGGGGATATTCGATACCATCCCGACATCACGCTCTCGGGGTATGTAGAGGGAGCTGGCCGGGGCGGGGGTCTCTCTCTTGTCCACCTCTCTTCCTGAGAGCTCCTCCCGGGCTCTCCCCTTCACTCCCGAGGGAGCGACCAAGTGGTTCCTTTGTCTTTCCCTTCCCGTCAGTCAGTTTGAACCACGACACTAACTCAATGCATTTTGCTCGCTTCTTGCATCTTTAAAAGATGTCTACTGACATCTTGCTAAAGATACGTTGACTCCTTTCTCATATCCCATATATGCTTATATTTTTATGCCGTTATAATTTTGGTTTGTTTTATTTTAAATCTGCCTGGTAGATGTCCACATTGGATCTACTCGTGTGAAATCTCCAGATTCCAGTGAAATTCTTTTTAAAGAACTAGTGTCAGGTTATCAATCTGTCATTTTTCCTGATTCCTGACTCAACCTAAATTCAATGATCATGACATTCAGTTTACATTTCTCTCATTTCAGATTCTTTTAGAAGCTTTTGAGTGAATGTCATCTAGTTCTGGTAATACGTTTCTTTTTAAATTAGGTTTTTATTTGTCCATACATGCTGCCCAGATGGAAGCCTATGTACAGATGTCGGTGCCTTCAGAATGCTACAATTCCATTTCCAAAAGCTACAACACATCTGCAGTATTGTGTCCAGTTCTGGGCCCCTCAGCTCAAGAGAGACAGGGAACTGCTGGAGAGAGTCCAGCGCAGAGCCACAGAGATGATGAAGGGAGTGGAACATCTCCCTTATGAGGAGAGGCTGAAGGAGATGGGTCTCTTCAGCTTGGAGGAGACTGAGAGGAGACCTCATCAGTGCTCATAAATGTGTAAAGCATGTCAGGAGGATGGAGCCAGGCTCTTCTCAGTGATGTCCAATGACAGGACAAGGGGCAATGGGTACAAGCTGGAGCACAGGAGGGTCCATACAAACATTAGGAAAATCTTTTTCACTGTGAGGGTGACAGAGCACTGGCACAGGCTGCCCAGGGAGGTTGTGGAGTCTCCTTCTCTGGAGACATTTAAAACCTGCCTGGACGCGTTCCTGTGTGACCTACTGTAGGTGATCCTGCTCTGGCAGGGAGGCTGGACTAGATGATCTTTCGAGGTCCCTTCTAACCCCTGACATTCTGTGATTCTGTGAAAATCAGCTGAAGATAGCTCAAAACAAATGACAGTATTTTTGAATTTGTGCCACCCATCAGTGGAGGGTAGGGCAATGTTTTGGTTTAAGTGTCACAATATTCTTACTCCATCCACTTACTTTCCTGTAACCATTCACTATTTGCCGCTGTTGTGCTTTTCTTATGACAAGTTTCTGCAAAAAGGGAATGTAAGAATAATGGAGGAAAGGAATAAACAAAATTATTAAAGAAAACAGAAATTATTTATGACAGTAACAACTACAGTTCTGTGGAGATTCTTTTGAAATGTTAGTGTTTTTGTAGTATGTGGGAGTGTTGAATGAATCAATGAAAAGCTGCCCTAGCTTCTGTTAACTTTCAAGAGGGCTTCAACAGCATTAGCAGAAATACTACAAATTTACAGAATCTGTGCAAAACACCCAAAATCTTTAGAGATGCTGAACACACTGAGGCCTCCAGTTGGGAGTTAACTGGCCTGATGTTCCTTCTACAGCTTAACAAGTGGATGCATTTTTGCCATGCTGCTTAGTGCAATTACTGGGGTTTTTTTGGTAATGAACCTCCAGCCAGCTCCTCAAATGACAGCTTATCCCTGCAAATCTGAGCTTTGCTGAGGAGTTTTGCATCCAATGACACTGGGCAAAAACATTCAGCTGAAGACCAATAATTTACTCAGAAGTACTAAACAAAGGTCTCACAGGCGGGATATAGAAAAAAAAAAGGCACTAAAAATGGACGTGGCCTGTTGTGATGGGACAAGGGGTAATGGTTTTAAATTAAAAGAGGGTAGATTTAGATTAGACGTAAGGAAGAGATTCTTTTCTGTGGGGGTGGAATGGGTTGCCCAGAGAAGCTGTGGAAGTCTCCTCCCTGGAAGTGTTCAAGGCCAAGTTGAATGGGACTTGGAACAACCAGGTCTAGTGGAAGGTGGGGCTTCCAGGGGGTTGGAACTAGATAATCATTAAGGTCACCTTCAAACCATTCTGTGATTATGTGATTCTAAGATAACATTACTGTTTCAGTACCACCAAGAACTGAACTATGTTTAATTTTCTGGACCATATCTCTTACCTTACCTGGTATCCACATTTGTGATACAGTAACATGAACAGGGTGGGGAAGTGGGATTTTTAAGAATATGTAAGTCTAACAATAACAGCATCAATGACAAATGGTATGACATCAATGACAGCACTCTACCAGAATTCCTGCTGGGAGTCATGGGAGAGCTATAAGGCTATCTAACAAGAGTTTTCTTTGTGACTGCCTGAACTAAATATTTATATTAAAATATCAGCCAAAATAAATAATGCAGAGGCCTTGGAACAGGCAGAACTAAACACAGCTACACAAATAATATAAAGGAGAAAGTTGTCTTGATCAAGCTCTGAGAGGGCCCAACATCGAGCTTAGTCCGGGTCAGCTTTAGTAACCCCATGATGAATGAAAGAAAGTTTGATACAGAAGGACCTTTCCCAGCATCGTACTGACTGCAGCCGAAAACAGAAAGATTGAACAAGCCCCATGAATCGTTCCAGTGTAGCCCAGCATGGTCCAGCATTGGTGTTAAATGACATTTATTGGATGGCCTGAAGAGCGTATGATAGGAACAAAGGATCTATGGCTACTTTCCTGGATTAAACGCAATCTTCTCAAGCATTGCTGACAAGGGTTAATACGAATTGATGAAAACCAACCGTTTATAACTTAGGAAGAAATTTATAATTTAATATAACCTAGGAAGAGATCTCCTGGAAGATGCTGGACCAAAGAAAGACCATAAAGACATATTTTAAAAAAATGTCACATAACATAAAGCAAGTTAATTTAGGGGGAAAAAAAGCCTTCTGCTGCAAACTATAAATTAATTTAGCCTGATGTTACACCTTGAGCCTATAGAACAGAAAGGACTCAGCTCCAAATCAACACACCCTTATTTCAATGCCTTTATAAAGGTGTCTATGTGGAGCAAGATATGTATGTTCCCCTGAAAGTCAACATAGATCTTGGTTTCATGCATTCGTCTAACCAGAAGCACTGAGACACCTGAACTGCACAATTTATGGGACTGCATTCCACGCTGTGTTCCCCCATAGTATGAGAGTGCAATTAGTACAGCTATAGCTAATTCTTTCAGTATGTGCTATGAAAAGCACTCATTTGCCTTGTGAGGCTGTTTACAGAGAGGAAAGTGTGGTCTTAAAATGCACTAGCTACTGGTTTGTTTTCAAGCATAACCCAAAGCATACATTTTAGCTCATGAATTCCATGTTGCTTGAAGTCCTTGCCATTTAAAGGCTGCCTTTCTCCTCAAAATCCTCCGAACAGGAGGTACTCGTGGCAAGGGAATTAATCTCTAGCCTCCCTCTGCCTGCTGATCTCTCCCATTCACGTTCAGATATGGGCCTGTGTTACCAGACTGAGCTTGCATCTATATCTAAATCATAGAATCATAGAATGGCCTAGGCTGGAAGGGACCTTAGAGATCATTTAATCCAACCTCCCTGTTGTGGGCAGGGATGCCTCTCAGCTAGGTCAGGCAACACATGGGGACCGAGCAGGGATTGAACCTGCGACCTTGGTGTTATCAGCACCACTCTCTAACCCACTGAGCTAACTGGCATAGTCTGGCAGCTTTCTGCACTCATTGCACCAGGTTTGCAAGAATCATAGAATCATAGCTGGCCTAAGCTGGAAGGGACCTTAGAGATCATTTTAATCCAGTCTCCCTGTCTCCAGGGACGCCACCTCTCGACTAGATCAGGCAACACATGGGGACCAAATGGGAATCGAACTCGCAACCTTGGTGTTGTCAGGACCACACTCAACTGACTGAGCTAACCGGCCCCCATAAGACTATCAGAAAATTGTTTCTTATAGTGTCTTTTATTATTATTATTATTAATAATAAAGTTCCTTTGTATCTGAATAATGTCATCATCAATTTCATCACACTAACATTCTCAAGTGCTTTCAGGTGAGTGTAGGAAAAACATAATCTTCGGTCCTTCCTGCTGCAGGTATCTTAGACATGTAGGGACTCTTAAATAAGAGAGGTGGTGCATTCAACATCCTCAGCATGTA
>NW_009700609.1:26716-41697 GCF_000703405.1 Apaloderma vittatum | reverse complement strand
AGATCCTCCTTCAGGATCTCCCCCCTGTTGCCAGTGATGCCCCACTTCCATTTTAGTGCTGGCGATGGTCACCCCCCCCTCCCTCCGCCAGTCCTGTCCCTTCCCTCCTCCCCCACGTGCCTCCCAGGAACCCCAGGGACCGGAGCTGTTCCATTTTTATCTCCTGCACCCCTCGGCTGGGTAGCGGGGGGGGGCGATGGCTCCTCTTGTGGGTCGATGGCTCCTCTTGTGTGTGCAGTTTGGGGGAGATTAGAAGGAATTGCTTTGAGCTTCCCTGATCCTTGCAGTCGTCCTCGTTCCAGTCTCTTCTCTCGCTTCGCACTTGCTTTCTGAGATACATCTTTCAAAGTCCCTTTCTCCCCTGCTCCTTGGTGTTCCTAGAGCAGGGGAGGTTATTGCTGCTCCTCCTGCTTCGGCTGTAGGGCCTGAGGAGGAGGGAGACACAAGGACCCTTTAAAAGGAGCGTGACCCAAACACAGAGCAAGATTGTCAGCAGCCTTTCTCTGTGTGTGTTTGTGTTCACTGTTTGTTCCCCACACCCCATGGTGTCTCCTCTCCAGGTTGGGGTGTGTGGTGGGGGGGTCACTATGTCGGATGACGATTCGAGGGCCAGCACCAGCTCCTCCTCATCTTCATCCTCCAACCAACAGACAGAGAAAGAGACAAGCACGCCTAAGAAGAAGGAAAGCAAAGTCAGCATGAGTAAAAACTCTAAGCTGCTATCTACCAGTGCCAAGAGGTGAGGCTGCAGTCAGTTTTCTCACTGATTTGCTGCATCTTCTCTCCTTCCTCGTTTTATTTTGCACTGTCTCCCCAGTGCTCCCTTGCTGCTCCCATTCCTCATCTCTAGCCCTTCTGCTCAGCCTTTACCCATGAAGCTGCCATTGTCTCACTTTTTTCAGCATCTTGGTCCAGCGAGTGTCTGCCCAGCTTCACTGCTCTCTCATCTCTCTTCCTGCTGCTTCTTCTGTTCCGTCCCAAATATTTTCCTGTCTTTCTTCCTCCAGGCTGTTATTCTGTCCCTCAACTATTTTCATTGTCTTTTCCTTTTTCCTTACTAGCATTAGTTATAGGGATGGTGTAGGATTGACATGTAAGACCTTAATTCCTTCTCTGCTACTGAAAACTCTGTGGTCCCGAGTAGAGCATTACACTTCAACGTCAGTTTCCCTTTCTCTTGGTTGGGATTGATTTAGAGTGGCTTTTTTCTTTCCAGGACTGCCTTGGGGATTAATTAATGTTTGTGAAGAGTTTTGAGTTTGCTTGCACTGGGGGAGTACACTGAAGTGGTGTAACATAGCTCTGAATCTTTTCCACCAAATGTGTTACTGTTTTTCTGTCTGCTCATCTGTTATATTGCATTTTCTGTGTATGGTTGGATGTTGACTAGAATAAATAATCCACAGCAGGTCCACTTGTGGACATTCTGCTCTGAAATAGTCTTTGCTAACAGCACAGAGTGGGATGGAGTTTTTAATTCCAGAATAATGTCTACATGGAGGAAAGATACCTGCATAGAATAGTAATTCCAGAACAGCTACATCAATCAGTTTTCTTCACCTAGACAGACTCTTGGAGCCACTCAGGTGGTTTTTTAAAACAAAACAAAACAAAAACCCCTTGTTATCCTTTCTTATTTATTGTGTTGTACCTGAAATCGGTACCATCCTGTGCTAGGGAGCTAAGCTGACAAATGGAAGTTTTCAAGCAAACTTGCACTACCTCAGTAAGGATAATAAACTGTCTCACTGAAGAGCTTTACCAGGCAGAACAGGGAGGTTGTATCCGTATGTGTCAAAAGTGACTGGGGTTTTATGCAAATACCCTGTCATCTCAACTAAGTTCTCTGTGGCTTTGTAGAATTTAGGCAGTTTGGTTATTCCAGATCTCCACTCAGCAGGTTTTCGTGGCAAACTGACATAGATAGCAGCAGACGGTGTTTATGTGTCGTGCCCTTAGCTGTTTTAA
Organism: Apaloderma vittatum; assembly: GCF_000703405.1. Lineage (NCBI taxonomy): Eukaryota > Metazoa > Chordata > Aves > Trogoniformes > Trogonidae > Apaloderma > Apaloderma vittatum. The sequence goes on along the minus strand of NW_009700609.1, from coordinate 39,729 downwards.
AAAAAATAGAAGATAAAAGATTGTGAACTGCACGGTATGAAAAGGCTGTGGTTCTTGTGTATGACGAGTGGAAGAGAGGCAGAAGATGAGTTTATAGGAGGAGGGAGGCAGACTGAGTGCTGGGTGGGGAAAGCTGGGGGAGAAGCCTGAGTGACAGTAATGGGACTCCAGGGAAGAGGATGATAGCTGGTTGGGCTTTTTGTGGCAAAAGCAGTGTGAGCCCAGAATAGTCTGGGCAAGGAGGACAGGGTGTTGTCTGAACGCGGTGAAGAGAGAGGGAGCGTCTGGAGTCCTGAGGGAGTGGATGTGGGGATGTTGTCTGTCTCTTGAAGGTGAAGAGAGGGGAGAACTGAAGGTGGCAGGAATGTGTAGGAGCCTGGGAAATAGATACTCACCTTCCTCTAAGTGTCCTTGGGAACCATGTGGTTGTTCACTCCCTTGGGGCTGCTGTTTTTTCTCAGGATGATGATGGGAAGCTGCTGGGGAGAGGGAGGGGAGCCAGTTTAGCAACGACTGTTTCTCTCAATCCAGCAAGATAAAATTCCTTTTTCAGATTAGAGTTTCCTCTTAGCACTTAGTGCCTCACATTTGCAGAGGTTTTTCCTCACTTATGGGCTGTTCGGCAAAGTAAAGCGGAAACTGTCCCACTGCCCCTGTGTGATTGGCATCTTTAAGCACCTGCCTGGGCTCAGTGCCCGTCTGCTTTTCTGTCCATCTCTGTCACAGGGAGCCTGTCCTGCTTCGTGGGTTTGGACTGGTGGGAGGCTGCAGCTGAGAGTGCCTCTCTTATGCAATGCTGCAAACTCGTGGTGACAGTGGGTCTGTAAGGCATGTGTGTTAACTACTGTCCCACACAGTAACTTACCTGTGTTCCTTCTCGCTTTTATTGCCACAGGATTCAGAAGGAATTGGCTGACATCACCTTAGATCCACCTCCCAACTGCAGGTCAGTGTCAATTCTTTACCTGAGGAGGGTGGGGGAAAGCGAGGGACTGAAATGTGCCCGTATGTGTTGTACCTGTCTTCAGAGGCTCTGGATGGCGCAGAGGAATGGCTGTTTATGTGGTCGACGGTAGTTTTGTGAATGCTTGGATGCGATTAAATAGTTTTCAGGTGGAAGGGCCTCCAGAGATGATAAGTGTTTTGATACAAGTTTTCTGTTTGTGTTTGGGAGTTGTTTTGGGTTTTTTGTTTGTTTTTCTCTTTTAACAATTGCGATTCAATCTGTTACACTGTTTTGCGTGTATGTTTCTGGAACTGTCCTATAAAGAAGAGTGTGAAAACTTTCTCCTTGTTTGTTTTTTCCGCTTTGTAAATCTAATGCCTGACTGCACTAATCTTATATAAATAAGAGTCCTGCCAAGGAAACGGAGAATAGTAAATGCTATGAGCTTTTTAGCTTGGAGAGAGGCACGAATTCATCACTCCGTGAGTACCCTATGGGAGCCCACGTGTTAGGTGATGAAATTAAAAGTAGGGGTATTCTGTTGCCCTTTATAAAGCAGCTTGGTTTTAAGTATGTTTTAGAAACTTGCTGTTTGTTTGAAGCATCTAGCAAGTTGATTTGGCTCATTGCGTGGTGGCCTGAGCCTCTTTGTGTTTGGAAAGGAGACAGTAGTAGTGTAACATCTACGGTTGTGCTTGTTCATTCGAGAGGAAAGTGGCTTTTGGTCCATCCAGTCTGTGTTCACTGTAGTTGCCAAAGCACAACTGTCTTCTTGCTCTGGCTGAGGTCTGAGGCCTTTTGGTGTTGGTAACAGAAGAAATCAGGGAAAGTTCTGTTTATAAATAACTATTCAAGTTGGTCTTTTTAGTATTGAGTTGCCACCCACGAATGCAGGAGCCGTTTTTAACGAAGCTTTTTGCTGCCGTTAGTCTGCACAGATGCATTAGCACAAAGGCTAGCCTGGCAGGTCCAGAGCCACTCTTTTGGTACCAGTCCCAATGATCGTAATTAATAAAAGAAGGGATGGGATGAGACATGTGAGTTAAGGTCTAGGCTGCTGCTAAGATTTTTATGCTGTTTGGAAGATAACAGATGAGCTCTGAAACCCTTAGCTGTTACAATGTTGTTTTAGCAACAGTAATGACTACCTGAATACTACAAGAGCTTCCAGTTCATGGGTTGCAGGTGTCTGTCCTGTCTGCATTCAGGCTCTGTGTCAGGATGAAATCCACGTGTTTTCCCACCCTCCTCCCACCTTAACCTGATTTTCACGGGAAAGAAACCCAGAAGCACAGCTCAGAAAGGTACTGGGGCGTGCTCACTGGGTTACTGAGCCTGGATGATCAAGGTTCTGGGACTGCAGTCTTAACTTTGCAAATATGTCCAAAAGTTGTGATGAGGTACAAGTACGTCAGATTGCAGGTTTCATCTGAAGGTTTGTGTAAATAATGTTAGAACCTTAATTTGGCCTTGTTTCAGTTGGCATCGTTCGCAGGAAAGATGGGCTAGCAGACTACCTGTCAAAATAGAGCATGGTTCTGGTTTTCTTTTTTTAATTGCATAGATCAGCAAGGATAATGTACTTCAAGGCCCATATAGTAAGTTGGTGTTGTTTTAGCCTTTTTTAATATTTCTAATAGTAAAAATTAGTTCACAGTACAAGTGCTAACAATTAATCTTTGCCCATAATGCTATTAGAAGTACTCTGCATTCCTTCCAACCTTCAAATGAGTGACAGTGAAGGCCGGCAACTCTTGCAAATAATACGAGAAAGTGGTGTGATTGTTGCTGTCTCAATATATCGATAAGTAGGAAGATGTGAATGGAGAGGTTTGTGTGTGTGAGTGAGACCAAAGGAGTTCTGTTATTGCTCATATTGGGGTGAAGTCATCCCACTTCGGCACCGAGAGTGAGGGAGAGCAGTTCTGCTTATGGCTAACGTGGTCAAACACTGAGAGTTTGCTTCTGTAGCAGCTGGTTTGTGAAAGGGGGGCAGGTGCAGATTGCTGCAACAGAGACATGAGTTTCAGATATTGCAGTTTACGGAGAAAGTTACTTCTTGTGGAAAAAGAAAGAGGAATAGTCAATTTGTGAGTGTGTGGAGATTAAGTAAGTGAGAGACTCTGCTTGCTGTGTGATGTTTAAGGTTGCCAAAATGTGCTCTGGGGAAGCCTGCTAACAGTGTCACCGCTTTCCTCCCCGCCCCCCCTGCCTTGCCTTTTGTATGAACATTATTAGTGTGCTGTGAGGGGGGTATGAAGTACATAGTTCTAGACCTCAGTTTTAATTTTCTGCCTTCGTAGCTTTGTTTATCATCACCCTTCTTCTGACCTCCAGCCCCTCGGCTCTCTTCTGTCTTTGTGCCCCTACAGACTTTTTTTGGGTGTCACTGGAGGAGAGGGCAGGGCAGTCCTCTCCTTTAAGGCATCTCACTCTCTCCTGCAAGACTGATCTCAAAACTTGCATATTCAGGGAGCTATATACGATGTCAGGTTCTACCTATTCTGTCATTGACTTCAGGGGGCCCAAAGTCTCAGAAGTCACATTTGAAAATGTGTGACCAAAAGTGCGTCTTGTGTTATATTGGAAACATCAGATTCTTTTTTCCTACTGGATGATTGTTCTTGCACCCCTCACCACCATCTTTGTATTTTCCCCTGTTCCGTGCCTGGTGTTTGACAGCAGTTCGTTGCTGGCTGTGCTTTAATTTTTGGCCCAGTTGCAAAGCGCTGTTCTTCTTCCAGTCTTATTACAGTAATGGGAGTTCAAGACATTTAACACATCCCAGAACAGCTCTGCATATTGACAGAAAAAGCTTTAGGTTGTAAATGATTTTTTAGTAAGAACTGGTTTATTTTTCTTCTTACAGAACACCACATATAAGATGCAATTACAAATAATGAAAACCATTTGATATTTCAAACAGAATAGCTTAAATAACAAATGAGTTTCATTTTTATTTTTGTAGCTTGTAGTGGACCGTATTTTCATGTGTGTAACCCACAGATCATCTGTTTGAAAAGAACCAAAGAACAAAACCAAAAGCCAAACCCCAAGCACACTGAACACCCTGTGATTGAGCAGCTGTGCGGCTTTTACACATGTGTGGGTAGTATGACAGAAAGTTTATCCCAGAACTTCCTCTCCCTTCAATAGTTGCCTTGCTTCTGATTTTCCATAGCTTGCCTGTGTCCTCCAAATGGTTACCTGTGCTTGTGTCTGACTGACTGCTTCATCATCTCCTGTAATCCCTTTGCCCCTCATGTCTCACTCTCCAGGCTGTGATTTTTTATTTTACCAGGCTAGTACAGTCACTTGTACAGAGGTGCAGAATGTGTGCAAGGAAATGCAGACTATTTGGCCTGTATTCAAAAAAGTAGATTTTTGGACTTGAAGACATTTTCTAAAAAGCTGCATTTAATACATGTCACAAGTTTGTGGGTTCCTGATGAAGGCAATGCTGTCCTCGCGTGGCGTTCGGCTACTTCTGAATCGTTTTTACTGTTCTTCATCATTTTTCGTAGGCTGGTGCTCTAGAAGTCAGTAGTTTCTGTTGTCCGCAAGTTGGTTTTGACTTCTGATATTAATACTGAGTTATGAAGGTTAAATACGACTTTCAGGTTCAAAAGGTAGGCAGTGGTTAATATAAATTCAAGAATAACTGGACCTGAAGTGTTTTAAGTCTTTTAAGAGTACCTGGTGATTTCTTCTACTTTGTATTACATCAGAAAGTTATAACTCTTGTTTTAGGACTCGGAGAAGGTACTTAGAGACTTTGGACTTCTGGTCTCCGGTATATGTTGGTGGCAGAGGAGTGTGTTGTGTCTTTTGGGTCATGGAAGTCAGCATCCATGACTGTCTGCAGATGTCAAAATGTGGTTCCGCCTTGCTACGTCGGCAGACCTGACCTTTGACTGTAGATAACACTTGCGCGAGTTGTGCTAAAGCTTTCCTTCTGTCACTGTGACGAAGTTTCCAAAGCCTGAGCAGAAGTTAATTAAAGCTTTAAGTACTGTTTATTCTCTTTATGTCATTTATTTGACTTCTGTATCTAAGCATGTCCTGATAGTAAATCTGCTTACTGCTGTAAGGTTATGAAATAAATTATTTTTTCCCCGTCAAAGGGATGGGGAAAACCTGAGTGCCTTGTCCAAGGTCACACAGGAAATCTGTAGCAAAGTGAAGAAATGAATGTAAATCTCTTTTGTTTCAGGCAAACTTGCAGCTGAGCTGCTCTGCTGGACCGACGCAGCGTTCCGTCGCGTTATGAGCAGGGCTTTGAATTTGTGCTTTATTGGGTGTCTGGTGTTGACCGTATGTACGCATGGTAATTTAATGTTATTTTTCCCATCTGTGTAGAGGGACCAAAATGGATATTAACTAGAATTGATGTTTTTTTAATCTTTCTTACCCAAAGTCAAACAAGTTCATCTCCACACGGATGGCTCATTTAAGTCCGTATAGGTAAGACCAGCTGTTATTTAAACAAAAGTAATTTTTGAACCTTTACTGAAGGAGGCATTTGCCTGTAAGGCTTACTATCGCTCCAGAGTAAAATGCTATTGCAAATTCATTATTTAAATAATAATAAAACACAGTTGTGTTTCCTGGCTTCTTCAGCCTGCTTTTTGTAAATTCACAGAATAAGGACCAGATCTCCCTAAGAGTCTTGTGAAAGTTGTCAGCACTTAATAAATATATGTCTCAGTGTAGATGGTGGGGAGAAGTGCTTTCCACTATAATGTGTGAAATATTAATAGTTTTCAAAACTTTGCAATGTGGAATTGAGATTTCTTGGCTAGAGAGAAGTCTGCAGAAAATGTGTGGCTCAAAGGCAGTTGGGAACTCAGTAGTTTTGTATTATATTTAGTATAGTTCACCTACATACCACGAAAGTCTGAGGTCTCTTTATTACATTTGGTTTTATGGTGCTTGTAATTTTTTGCAAATCTATTTTCTCAATACCTCCAACTCCAATAATGCTTTAAGTGCTGTTGCTTTTAAACCTAGTGTATTATCTAAGGATGGATTGTCACTGTTAAACTGTATCTTCAGTGTTGGTTTTATTATTTTCATGCTTGGAATAGTCCTTCCTGAACACAGCTGTATTCTAGCATGAACTTTCTGGTCTTATATTTTGTAATTAAAAAGCTCGATTTTGCAAAGACTTTTTTTTTTAATGTGCATACTCAAATTATTAAATCAAGAATGACACAAATGCTGGGTTTTACTTCCTTGGAGAAACAAAAAATGTAGATCGTGTTTAATGAAAATTATCAGCTTACAAAGACGGTTTTAGCACTTCTTTTTTCTTCCTTTTTTTTTTTTTTTCACCTCCCCCCCTTGTGGTGTTTCTCTGAAATGAGAGTTTTCTGTGAGAAGTTTCCAGCCGTAGGATAGGAAGGACCTTCATAATTAGTGCTGCGTGTAGTTGAAAAATATCTTTTGTCATATAAACTACCAGTGGTTCAGCATTCCCTCCCTGCTTTGTTTGGCACATGATCCCTGGAGAAATAACTCTTTCTTTTGAAACGGTGTATTAACTAATTTGGAGATCCTCTGCAGCTGCGTATGGTCTAGCTTGCAAACCATAAAAACAATACCGATTCTGCACTCAGTGAATTTGAAGTATGTGTAGGTAGCAGCTCCCGCAGGCGAAGTCTTCTCTGCCTGACGCGCTCAGACGATGGCTGCGCGAGACCAGCTTCTTTACTGTGGATTGATTAGTTAATATTACAGGAATTCACCTTTTTTTAGAAGATGTTCCTGGTTTAATTTATTGGCTGCCGTGAAAAATCAGAAGCGTTTTGCTGGCCAGGCTGCTCGGACGCTGTGGCAAGAGTCGGCTGATACTGTGGTAGATTTTGTTTGGCACGTCCTGGCTCAGTAATTCCCAAAGGAACGGGGTTCTGTGCTCTTGCATGCCAAACATCAGAACGATGTATCTTGAGAGCGGCTGTGAAATTGTATCATGGCTAAGAACAAAGAGGGTTGAAATCCCTTCTGTGCACCCTCTCTTGTATACCGCTTAATTTTATTATTTGACTTTCAGCTTTGCTGCCCTTGGAGGGCACTGTGCAACTGTGTTTATGGTGCAGCAAATATGTTTTATCTGACAAACTCTAGTATTTCCTCTTGGTTATGCAGTCTTTAATTTGGTTTAATTTCCATTGTATTCCAACTCTGCTTGTCTAGATTTTTGTATTTAATATATGTGTAGCAATGAGTTATATGTCTGGTTTTGTTTTAAGAAATATTCATGATATGTGTCTGGCACTTTATAGACATAAATGGGAAATGCTATATGTAGAGTATTTATACTTTAAGGGCTTGAATCAGTCTTGTCTTTTTATATGAAGACAAAATTATCCAGGGAGAACTGGCTGGTGTAGGGGATTGAGAAAGCGATAGAGGGAATGGTTTTGTGTTTGAGGATTTCAGCAAGGGCAGGCTGCTGGTGACTGAGAGCTTTGTGGTTTCTGAAGAACGAGTTGGTCTTGAGAACCGATTAGAAGCCGTCTGGCAAGATGTTGGCTTCGGCCCCGCTGCCGAAGCGATTTCTTCAGGGAATGGAGCCGGAGCTTCCCTGCACGGGTACGAGTTCTGTCAGTGAATTAAGGTTATTGATGAGTTAGTGCATAATGAAGCTTCTGCAGCCCCTGTCTGCACCCTTTTGTAATTGTACGTGACGAACCGGCCTTCCATACAGCACCTCTCTAAACGTGTTTAACGGACTAAACAAAAAGAAGGTATAATTTTATGTGAGTGGGTTAGGAGATTAACGTACATCTGTGCAGACTTGCACACCGCATGTGAAGTTAAGGGCTGTGCTTTCTCCACCAAAGAAAGTGCTTTAAACTAAGTTAAATTAACAGTGTAATTTAGTCATTATAGTAGAATCTTGCCAATCTGTATATTTATTTGAATGAAATAATTTTATACTTATTTTTCCCTCTGAGGCTTAGCAGTGGAGGTCTGAAAACCAACTTCATTATTTTACAAGATGAACTAGGGAGCATGTATTGTCAAGTACTATAAATAAACTACAACTGTCAAAATAAACAGTGTACACTCCAAAATTCAGATGGGTTTTCTTGTTTCTCTTGCCAATTTGCAAATTTCAGCAACATGCAATTGGTCTTCCAAGGCATTTGTGGCAAATATAATGGTTACTACAGTGCATTTAATACATATTTGCTGTGCTTGAGGAGCTGATTGACGTTACCAGGGGAATTTATCACAAATCTGTATGCTTAACTGCAACATCCAAAATGCAGTGTTCTTTTCTTTATTAACCTGGCCTCCCTGGAATGAGAGGTGGGGGAGAAGCGCAGGGCACATAGATTGTAGATCGGGGCAGATGTGATGTTTAATTCCCCACACTCTCTCCAATCTCTTCCATGATTTCACAACTGGAAATGTACGTCAGGTAAGATGAAGTTGAGCTGATGTGAGAACTGGGTCCAGTCCAAGTTTTGGCAGTTCATTTATTTAAGAGAAAGAACAAAGTAATTGGATTACTTTGTACGATTAATGATGTAGAGTCCAGCGGGTTTTTTTGTTGGGTTGTTTTTTTTTTTCCATTTTGTATTTCTGTGAATCAGTGCAGAATTCAAGGCTTGATTCCTCCAGGGGCTTCAACTTTTATAGTCAAAAGTGAGTGTAAACCAAATCAGCGTGTTAGTTTGATGTGTTTTTACACTTTCTTTGTACCAGATTATTTAAGAGATTAGAGAATTACAATTCTTATCTTTCCCACTGGAGCTGCTGGACTCACTGGAAACAGGGAATCTTCAGCTGGTACTGAGGATTGTAAAGGCAGTAGTAAATGCTGTGGGTTGGAGGCGAGGTGCTTCCGGGGGTAGGTGGGCAACTAATATTTAATACTGTGTTTGCTGTGGCTAACTGAGCAATAGATTTTTGGTATGGAAGCTGATTCCGGTGTCTATTAGGGAGAAACCAGGGAGAGGGGTCTTGTGGTCTTTTTAAATTTCTTTCTTTCTGTTGGTGCTTAGGATCCTACAGAAAGCTGCATGCAGGAGTGAAGAGGCCCACAAACGTTAAAAATTAATTCTGAAGTCAAAGGCCTCTTTTCATGATGGATGCGTTAATTAGAAGGAAAAAAGTACTTCCACTGTGGGCTCAAAACGTTGTCAGAGATTTCTGAGAGGACAGCAAAGCTTCAGGGTGGTAGTTATTGTTCCACAAGGAAGCCTGTCAGGGTAATTGTGTCAAAAGTTTTACGTACAGCTGGAGTATCTTCACTGAAATTTTAAGGTGCTAATATAGGTGATGACTGTTATGGATCCATCATATGTTTGAAATCTTCAAGTGGACAACTTCTAGAAAGCTTTAGTGTGGTGTTCTGTATTCTGAAAAAGTGTAGAGTGCTCTGAGAAGTGGCCTATAAATGGTGGAGGAAATGCAATGTATTTAATTAAAGCAGCATTTAACCGTTGAAGATGGTTTTGAAAGATTGCTACAATACACACTGTGGTAGTAACACAGTTTTGAAGCAATTCTGCCAATACTGTAGTATACCCCAAAAGGTCACTTCATCAGAAGTTTCTGATCAATCACACTGATTGTTGTGATACTATATTTGCATGTTATTTCCTGCGTGTTGTGGTAACCTTTTTAAAGGAGAGAAATTAGGTGATGCATGCAAGCATTTGTAGCTGGTGTCCTTGACTTTCTTGTAAGTAGTTTATCAATAAGTATTGTTTAGTTTTAATTTTGAAGTAATTCTCAATTTGAGAATCTCATATTTTGTAGTGCTCCTGCTTCTGATTGAAGTATTTGTGTTTTATTTACACTCAGGGGTCAGTGGGGGAGAGGGAAAAGGCTGAAGGCTTTATATAGCCGTGCCAAATAAAATCTCCAAATATCACAAATCTGACTAGAGTTCTCCGTGGCATTAAAGTTGTGGCAATGCTTTCCTTCCTCCTTCAAATTGAACTTCAACAGGACCATTGTGATCTAGGAAATCGGGTGAGAGGTAGTACAGTAGCAACAAGAGTAACCTCAGATATAGGTTTTGAGTGTAACTAGTGTCAGGCCTTCAGCTGCCCTGCTGCCTGTCTTTCAGTTGCATCCCAAGATGGATATCTCTGGTGAAATTTTAATGCTTTCTTTAGAACAGCATTTTTGCACTTTTTCCGTCCCCTCACTCCCTTTATGAGGTTGATCAGATTGCAGGTATTGGCAAGACTGTGAGAATGAATGAGTTGCAGGTGAGGAACAGAAAAAGATGTAAAACCACTTGAGGCACTTCCTGTGGCCAGCAAGATTGTGCAAGGTGTTACTGGTGACTGGGGGACAGCAGAGAGAGATGGCCCATCAGGGTGGCTGAAGCAATTTTGCACTGGTTGCTGAAACAGTTGCAGTAAAAGTTTAAGTGAAGACAGACTGATTCATTTTCTGCTCCAGCAATTTAGCTCTGGTTTCTTATTGCCTTCTGTAAGGAGCATGAGAGATAGGGCATCCTCTTCAGTGAACGGGGAGGACCATCCATCAGCCAGCCTCTTCTTGGGCATGAGTGAATTTTTGAAACAAGCAAGCGTGTGAGCTGTGACAAAAGTTTTCACTTTGCTGCTTATATTACACCCCCACCTGGGAAGCAAAATATTCATATAGCAATAACATCGATGCACTTATACATTCTCACACTGCTATCAGTGCTCTCTAAATCAAGAAATCACAACTCGCTATACCTGGAAGAATACATGCAAGAGGTGCCCGGGTGAAGTGGATCTTTGCAGTCCTCCTTGAACTGCTGTGTGAGCCACATGCAGCTCTTGAGCAGTGGATTGTCCTGGAAGTGTATGAGAGAGATGTGAGGAGTGCAAGTGGAAGGTTGGGGGAGTGATAGCAAGAAAGGAGCAGAAGGAGAGAAAAACAGAGGTAGAAGCAGAGGGGGTGGGCAGAAGGGAGAGAAAGAAAGAAGCAAGCAAGCAAAAAGGGTAGGAAAATCTGAAAAACCTCCTTCCCTCACCTCGTTGTCCCTCATTCCAGTCCACTAGCTTGAGTCCCTTCTCTGTTCCCTTGTTCCACTTGACGTCACTTTTAGCCACATAAAATGTTCAACTTCTGCCCTTTATGGAACTCTTCTTACCTCTCTTCTTTTTATGCTTTGCCATTTAAAGCAAGTCCTCATTTTCTGTCACTCAGCCACTTTTTGCTTTTGCGAAGGGTTAACCTTCATGCGTTTGTCTTGCTGAATTTAGACTGTAAAATTTTCAGGACAAAGCACTTCTTTCATTTTTGTCTGTGTTTGCAAAGTGGTATGCAAATTTCCAGCTATGTTTAAATATTCTTTAATAATAAAATAGGTTTAGTCCTTGGGCTTGTACATGTCTCACTATACCCCCTTCCCCAAAAAATGAAGTTCTGCTTATGTTGCAACATTGCATTTTTGTCCTTATCTGATTGAGGTAAATAAGCTAGTTGTTTTATTCAGCAGCTATTGTATTATCTTGAAGATGTGATTTGGTTATTTTCCAGGTTTATGCACATCAAGGTTATCGCAGCCGTTACTTTGCGATCCTACTACATTGTAACAGGATAATGTGTTTTGAGATACCTTAATGTTGGCGGGGGGGGGGGGGGTTCTTCCTGTGTAGTGGCAGAGAAATAATAAAGGTGTCCAACAGCTAATATCTTTCTTTGCTGTCTTTGTGCTCCTATTTCACCTTCCACCTCAGTAACTAGAATTGTAACTATTTGTTAGGGAAATATTAGTTAAATTGCAGAGCTATTACATGTGTTGAGACATTCCAATATGACGTACGTAGCATTCGGTGTGTGTACTCCTAATGACTATAAATATTACATTATGTTTGAATTTTTGTAGTGTATCAGGTGTGTCTTGCATGTTGTTTTTCCATAGAAAATGCAAATTTTCTAACCCGAGGTGGTGCAAGCTGTACTTTCTACGTTGCTTTACAAGGATTTTTGCTTTACTTTTCACAGGAGTCTTATGTATGAGGAGATGTGAAGTTCAGACTAATAATTTAGCATTGAGATTGTTCAGGTGCATGTTTCACTGCAGGGCCAAGTAGCCACTTAGGATATACTTGATAACTAGTACTGGATTTAGTCAGGAAAGGCTGAAAAATAGGGATTGGATAATGAGGCCTTTGTATGGTGACACTTGGTGATGGCGATGCGATCAACTGGCCGGGTCCAGTCATAAGCTGTAGCAGCAGAGGAAAGGGCTGAGGGTAAGGGAGGATGTGTGGTGACCTCTCTCATGGCTGGCCGAGCAGCTGGGTGGGATTTGTTGGTGATTCACAGCTTGGTTTGAGGAGGGATAAGGAATGAATGCTGACTGGGGTCTCCAGCTGGGGAAGGAGACTTGGCTGTTACCTGGTGACGTTTGTTCTGTTTGCAGTGGTCTTTATTGGTTCAGAACAAATGGGGAGAAGAGCTGGTGGCTGAACTATGACACGCTAGAGACGAGTAAAAATATAGGGTGGATTTAGATGTGACCCTTAAAAGCAGAGAATGGGGAAAAAATGCATTTTGACAGATCTCTTTCCAGTAGTAAACCTTCCAGTCTCTTGCACAGATTCTCAGCTCTCTTTATACTGCTTTCCTGGACTCTCTCTCTGTTACAGTCCAACATGTCCCAAGTCACCGGTGTGGTATAAGGTGTGCAAAAAAGAGCTAGTGTGCCCTTTGTGGCCCATGGAACGGAGCCTGTTTGCAAACCATCAGAGGCTTGAAAGGAACGATGCTTATGCCTTCTGCCTCCTTATCCTGCTGCGCTGAGCAGGTTCTGGCCCTTCCTCTTTCTTGATGGCTGTGCTGATATTTCAGCAGTAAAGCCATTACATCTGTCAAAGTCTGCAGCCTGTGCCTGCAGGGAACTGAAGAGGCAAGGCTGTCCTGTTGTCAGAGAGAAAATGTTTATGAGGGATTAAGAAATAAACAGACAAACACATTCTTGTTTTATTAATTTAGTTGCAAATGAAGTAGCAGCGATCAGCTAAACTACTGTGTATATAGATTTTGTTGTTGTTGTTTTTTAAATTGCTGAAGTATTTAGATCACAAATCAGAGGATC
>NW_009700609.1:6618-26685 GCF_000703405.1 Apaloderma vittatum | reverse complement strand
GGGAAAGAGGGAAGTGTTTTTAAAGTACTTAAATAGGCTGTTGGGATAATGCTGAGTCCAAGGTAATATAAGAATTGGCACTTGTCATCTTTAGGTAGTACTGTTCGGTCATTGGAAAGTATGTTTTATTATCTTGAAAGGTTTCTAGTTGAGAACATGCATCTGAACTTCACTTTGTGGTTGTGAGAACACTTGACATGTGCGGTAGCTGAGCCTGTATAAGCGTTTACATGGCAGACAGTTGTATGCTAGGCAAAGGCAAAATTCTGTGGTCTGTATTTTTACTAATGATTCTCCCAATTACACATTGAATGGCACATCTGGAAAGTCATCTAGTTGCTGTTTTAGCAAGTGATTTCTTTTCAGAGGGAGAATCTCATTTTCTGGATATTAAAATAGTAATGAACTGTGATGTTTGCTTAGATTGGCTTTCCTGGAAGATAATGTGTCATATTCTGATGACACAAGAGGTCAAGTGCTAAATTTCAGTCCTTCTTGGAGACAGTGAATGAACTGTGTCCAGAAATAAGTGATTTTATATGTCCCTGTTCATATTAATAGAGTTCAAGGTCACCAGAAGAGTCCAAAGAAGAGTTGTGGGGTTTAATGTACAACATGTATTATCTACCTATTCTTTCTTTAAAGGTGCAAAACTCTTTGCTGAACTACATGAGCACCTTTCTCCTTTACGTAAAGGCAGTGATTTTCTTTTTCTTAGCTGGTTGTACACAAAGAGGGTAAGCATTTCAAAATATTTATTTATTTATTTATTTATTATACTGAGACAGCTAGATGGAAGAGTGCATCTTGCTTTTGGCTTCTGAAAGATAGATAACTTTTTTTTGTCTAGTGTTTTGGGTTTTATATAGAGTTATTCTCTAGTAGGGATTATATAATATGAAGTGATCCTCTCTTCCAAAGGGTCATATATGTGATCTCTGGTCAGTGGGGAAAAACTCGTACTTTTGAGCTTTCTGTCTCTTTGGACCCATTAGCTGTTGGACATAATAGTGCTTCTAAAATTGCTTAGTTGCTCCAAAGAGATCATTTGTGCTTACTCCATTATTGCAGTTTGATGCTGTCTCTCTACACACTGCCAAAAGCCCACAGTATATTACATTTTTATTGTTATGTAGAGCAGCTGTAAAACCAACAATGTGGTTGTGTAAGTGTATTTGAAATCTTTGCTATTGGCTACTTCATTTTTTCCCCTTTATGTGTCTTTTACATTTATAGTTTTGCCACCACAGGGAGCTAATGAAAAGCAAACATATAGACTGTTTGTTTAAAAATTATAATAATAGTAGCACGCACAGATTCATGTTGCTTCCTTATTCATATTTAGTATCCTATTTCACAGTATAAGAAAAACTAGTGCATGCTGTGCTGTGGTGTCTTTTTGGTGGGAGGATTGGGGTTTTTGTCTTCTCGGTGTATTGGTTAGACTGTTACAGTCCTGATTTTGGGAAACTTCAACAATTGTAGAGCAAATGAGCTCAGGGCAAACAAAGGAAGGACAAAGATAAATGCATGTGCGGTAAGGTATTGATCTAGATGAGGGCAGATTTGTTGAAGTGTTGTGTTATTTATTTTTTTTTTAATACTTGCATGCCTGTAGGGAGTCAGTCCCATGTGCATCCTTAGCACACTCACAGGATTGTGAAAGGTGATTTGTTTTGTGTGATCAAGTTTCTCTTTAGAACTAGTACTGAAGAAAACAAGGACTTAAATTATGCTTTCTTTTTTTTTTTTCTGTACCTCTTTTGGTATGTAGTAGAACTGCATGTCTCGGGAGTAAAATTATGAAGTGCATATATTTATTAAGGGTGTGACTTTCAACACTAGCTGTGTACAGTAAGAGTACTTATTGAGATGATGAGTCTCTTGATCATTCTTTGCCCTAACGGGAAAAGAATGTAAAAACAGTAAATCACCCACTGGGCAGCCTCTCTCACAACTTGTAATCCATGTTTGTCACAGTTGCTAAGACATATATAGACATTTTTCTTTATTTTAAGCCGTTTTTCTACTTTAATTTGAGCTTGCATAGCTTAGATCCTGCTTTCCACTCTCTTCAGAAAGGTGCCTGAACGCAGTCACCACTGAGCCAGAGCTGCCTGCCTTCTGCAGGCTGTGCTGGGGAGGCATACCCACATGTTGGGGGTCTGCTATTCTTGGATTAAAGGAACAGAGACAAACTATAAAGATTAAAAGATGCTTGAGAGGGGAATACATTCTTGGATATTGCCAGCAGTTTAAGGTAAATCCCTTACGGTAAGGAAAGCTCCAAACAGTGCCTCTCAGCATGCATTTTGCAGTAGGTGAGTTGTTCAAGAAGAATGAGCACATAATACAGCTACTAGACTCCAACTCTGAAATAAATAGATTTTAGCTTGGCTTTTATTTTGCTTGCTATTTCATTTTGCAAATTTTGAGGTAATTGATAATAACTGACAAATTTTAAAACCAGTAGATACTATCCATACAACAGCTCTAAGACCAGGTCAGGGTGTGTGTGCCAACACCTCTTTTGTACTCACCAGAGCCCAGTTATTTACTTTCTGAGAAAATAAGGTTGGTTGGGTGTTTTTTTTTATTATTTTTCCCATCTCAAAAATAGCTGCATGGAAAAGAATTATTGTAAGATCAACTTTCCTTTTCTTCAGCACTGAGCTTGACCTGCAGAAGCTGACAGAATACACATACATTTACTTAAACTGAGCGTTGCATCACCCAGGAGAAGCACACATGGGGAAGTCTCTTAAGTGCGGGCAAAACAGACTCCGGTGATAACGCTGGCTTGCCACAGTTAATCCCGGTGGTATAAAGGGTAAGGCCAGGCTTCTTGTCGTGACTGAGAGCAAAAGGTATTAGCTGAGATCAGGGCTGCAATGTTGTATATTCTTGTCATCATTTTTCAGCAAAAATGATAATAAAATTCTAGATGTGCCATTATGGAAAGCTATATAAGAGTGTACGTGTTCTGCACAAATATCTAAGCAAAGCAATTGAAGTGAGTTAATTGTCTTTTATCAATCCGGGGGATGGGGGGTGTCTTTCTACACTTCTACAGTATTGTTACAGTAGCAGTGGTGGTTCATTCTAACTGCTACTGAACTGAGTTAGAGCTGGAGGAATACAGGTTCTGTATGTGTGTGCGTGTACATTTGCCTGTTTATACATGCATGCATATATACTCAGATTTTTATTTATGAAATAGTTATGCATGTGATCAGAAGTAAATGTAAGTGTCCCTTCGTCACCAAAGATTGTTAAAAGATGTGTGATGTTTTATAAAACTCCATCTGAATGTCATCGCACTCAGTTAGGACACTTCTTTTTATTGCACCCACCTGGGTTTCCTTTTTCTACCCAGTCCTTCTGTCAGCAAGGAGGAACTAATTGTGCTCTTGTACCCTTGGCTAATCACAGCAAACTGGTGGCTTTCTCACGGTCTTTGCAGAATTTTGACTTGGGAAAATGAACTTCTTAACTGTGTAAGAACACTTTATTTGTTTTAGCTACTGTTTCATTGTTGAAAATATACCTTTAAAAAAAAAATCTTGTCCAAATGACATGAATTGTCAACAGAGTTTCTTGGCTCCAGGAATTTGTTTTCAGGTCCTCAAAGATGGTCACCTATAGCCGATGCCTTTTGGCATATTAGTGATATTGGTGTAAAGATCAAGGATTCCACGATGCTGCAGAAGGAAACATTGCAATGGAAGTGTCTTTTTGCTTAAGTACTGAGTTGTTTCCATTAAACATAGGAACACTCAGATTATTTAAAATAAAGAGACTGTCGCCCTCATTTGAGTAGCATAACATAGAAGCACTGTGATCTTGGACTGCTCAGATCTGTTGCTTTTGTATTTGTCTTTCTGAATTACTATCTTTTTTTGTGATTTTCAGTGTCTAGCCTGGGAGAGAGGTTGAGGCAAAGTCAGTAAATATCTTTCAAGCATGCTCTGTACATACTTGTCAGGTAGCTAAGATTTCATACAGAAAACTGCCAGAAGCCTGAAGTCAGTTGTTTCCTGCATTCTGTGTTTTTGTTTGGATGATTTGTTTCTAGTTTGGATGCATCTAACTGCAGCGGTGTCTCAGTCATGAGAAGAGGAGGGAGGTTGGAGTTGGGCTCAGCAAGCCACGGTGCAGACTGGTAGTGGATCTGAGGGTAGATTACGCTTGTATTTAGGGATAAGTCCTATAGCTGAGGTAATACAAAAACTCTGTAGTTTCTCTGAATTGCCCCTTTCTGTCTTGCAATAACTAAATCAAGCAAAGTTTCCACTGAAATTGTGACACTAATGTCATTGATCTGGTGAAGTCTCTCTGAAATCTACTTTCACTGCTTTTATGAATTCAATGCTTCTACATGGAGATACCTATTTCATGAAATATCCTTATTTTATGAAATGCTTTGGTTGAAGTCATGCTTGTGGTTGGTGCAGCTTTCACCCAGATAATGGTTATTGCTTACAATATAGGGCTACTCCCTTCCTGCAAGTGCCCAGAAATGCCATTGCAAAACTGTGGCATCGATCCCTTTTAAGTCGTTCATCCTGATGATGGCCCTTGAGAACTACTTTATGCTCACAAAGTAAGTTGGAACTGTTGACTGTAGCTGCTTCTACAGTGAGGTTCAAAATAACATGGTGAGCGTGTGTGATACCGGAGATTTGGGTGACATTATGTGATAGGTTCTGTTATTTTACTTTTTTATTGTCCCTCTCCCTCACTAGTAACTTCAGCTATATGTGCTGTATTTCATTTGATTAGAGTTTGTGGTTTGTTTGGTTTGGGTTTTTTTTCTTTTCTTTTTCCAAATATAGGCATACTAGCGTCAAATAGGAGACTGTTATTTAGCACTTGTAGAGTTTGCTCTCTCATGTTCTCTCTTAAGCCTCTTGCTGAGAGTTCGTAAGTTTGAGTTTCGTTACTTCCTTTACTTGTTCATGTTTCTCTGATTTTCCTAGTAGGCAGGCAAGTTCATCTGGAAGAACACCGTCAGGATGAAATACTTCAGTCATTTAACTGTTAGCTTCATGCTGCACTGAATACTAATGTAAAAGAAAATAAATTGCAAACATTTGTCTCATAACTGAACAATGAAGATGTATGTTCTATAGAAATCAAAGGTAGCAAATAAAAGGAAGGTATTTTATGTGTCTTTCACACACATAATTAGTCTGTGGAACTTACTGTCACAGGAGATTATTGAGGCCAAGAACATAACAGAACTTGATACAGAACTGGGCAGGCATGTGACTATCACGAGTATTCAAAGTCGATCTTATTGCTTATGATGATTTTGGAGCAATATTCAACCCATGGTCCTGGGCTTAAGTAAGTTTACCTTGAGATGTTGTATCAGAAGAGCATGCTTTTTTGTGTTCCTTCAAATTAAACTTGCTTATTGGCTAAAATTTACTTGAATTCTGAGCATTGCATGGAAATTGTTTTGTCCAATGCTGGCTTGTAAGTATACAAGGCTTTTATTTCCCTCCCTTCAACGCACACATGAGCTCATATCTCGTATCTCTCTGGAACTGGATATCCTCCTTGCATATTTCCTTTGTCCCTTTTCATGCGTGTTTTCCACATCCCTTTCCATATCAGCTCATCTTAGGAATGACCATTACACATCACATCTGCTCAGGCGGCCAGAGAATGCCTGTGGAAATGACCTACAAAGTGAGCAACAGAATCCGAAGACTTATGAATGATTAATACCTGCACAGAGTAAGAGCCCCAATGTTGATTAAACTTGAGTATGCTGTGATGAGTGAAATCACTATATTTCTGTAAAGGAAGTGATGATGGTAGCGGGCTCTTTACCGTGGCTTAGCTTTTTAATAAGTGGCACTTCAAGTTATGGAATTAATTCCACAGAGTGGAAAAATATCAGGAGTGAAGTAATAAATATGTTAAAAGGTTTGACTATTGTAGTTGACATTTATGCCTGCAAATCTCAGCAGGACCTTAAGCCACACAGTTCCTACACCTTGGGGCCAGGGAGGAGAAATATCTTCTTGTCATGCTGAAGCTTTTTTTTTAGGAAAAAAAAACCAACAAAAAACTAAGCAAACAAAAAATGCGACAAAAAAACCAACAAATTGACATCCATAGTATCAGAAAGAAAAGAAAAAAGTAGTTGAGCAAAAGCATAGTAGGAATAATAATTAGAAATCCCCTGGCATTAGCCAAAATATTCATGGTCTTCAGATTCTCTTACTGGGAGTTTAGGAAAGGCAGCTTGAATAAATCAGGGTGCTTTAAAAGAAAGGATCTTAAAATGTCTCCTGTAGAGGAGTTCAGGTCTCTGCAGAGCTGTGTGCATTTCTTTGTGAGGTTCTACTTTTCCATAATTATCTAAAAACTACAGTCAGATTAATGACAGAAGCAAAGGTTATTGCTTGTTCCTAACACGCTCAGCAGCAGCATTGATCTTAGAGTTTATTCTTCACTAAAGAATACTACACTCTGGCTTTTTACAGCCTGCAGAAGCAGCAAGGGTGCTTTCAGAAGTGTTCTTTGCTGATAGGAAGTGTGAGAATGAGGAATGCCATAATTACTGACTGGGCTAATTGTGAGGATGCAAACCCCCAATCAAAGTGTTTTGCAGCAATCTGGCTGTTGCAGTCTCTGCTGATTTTTTTTCCAGGTTCCCAAAAGAGATTTCTCTGTCCTGCATTGCATATGAATTTGTTCTGCTGAATTTGTTGGAAGTTTTGTCATTGACTTCTACTAGCTCAGACTGATACAGAAGTACTGGCTTCTAGAAAGACACTTGACAAATGTATTTGTTAACAGATCTTTAATGATGTGTGGTCTGCTGCAAACTCCTTACCTGGAGAGTAAGGAAGAAACTTATTCTTTACTGGCCTAGTCCACATTAGGAGCGTGTACCTGTAGTGATGTCGTCCCATTTTGAGAAAGGAAGGGCAGTAGGTTTTTCTGGCTTGTGTATGAGAAACAGGCTTAACAGAGATACACAGAGAGTAATGTCTCATCCATCAACTTTTATGAGATACTGTCCACTTTATCTTGACAAGAATATCGGAGAAGTAGGTGGGTTTCAGAGAAATGATTATAAAAGAAACCAGAGGAGTTCTTGTGTAAAGACACGAGGATTGTTTCCTTCAGAAAATAGACTGAGTATTTGTTTTCCTTATTTTTATTCTCTAGAGAGAATAGACGGGAAGCTTGTTTTCCTCTGTCTTGTAATACAAGAACAAAGGCATACGGAATGAGATTAAAAGATAGAGAACTTTAATTTATTTAATTTTTACAGAATTAAATTAGATGCAGGGATTCATGCTGCATTACATTGCTGAAGCCAGGAATTTAGCAAGCTTCAAAAAGAATCAGACTTCTATGGGGCCAAACCCAGACAGAATTACTGCAGCTTATTTGTAATACTGATTTCAGAAGGGAAACACAGATGCCTGCTCTTGAGGCTCAGTCAGTTAACACTGAGGATGTTGCTAAGGCAGGGGAAAGCAGAAGACCTGGCGGGAGCCTCCCAATGCCCATCCTGGCCCCATGTGACACTGGAAACTGGTGTGGGACAGGGCGTTGGGATAAGTCAGATCCAACTTGGTGGTTTCTTTCATTTCTTTTGGTAGGCTAGTAAGAAGAATAAAGTTCTATGGCAAAATTTGCATTTGACCTGTGATCAATATCTTTGCAGTAATACTACTGTTATACTAATGGGTGGACTGAGCTTTACTTTAATGTTTATAGGGAAAACAATATTTAGGAAAATTTGGATTACTACCTCTAAAGAGAATTGAGTCTTAAAGGTGAAAAATGAGCGCACACGCACTTTGATTTCTTACTGCAGTACTTATTCTTAAGGTTGACTTTGCCGGATCACATTTCAGCCTCGTAGTTGGAAAGTTAAGTGTGTTATGTGTAGTTACATCTATTTATACAGAGTGAATTTAAAAATCGTTTCAGTATTGGTTAATTTGCTGCTCTATTAATCAGACTACCGTTGGGATGATGTTTTGTATGGAATAGAACTATTTTCAGTTAGTTTGCCTTAATTGGAAAAAAAAAGTTGTCACATCGTAACTTTTAATTACATTTGATTAAAAACCCAATCTAAAATAAAAAATTGTTAGGCGTCTATTTTAATGATGGGAGTGTCCACTGTCTTTGGAATTTCTCTATTCTTACTGGTGTATTAAGGAGACTCTAGATTTATACTCTAAGGGCTTTTTTTACTGGTGTTTCTGAACTGAGATCTTGACATAGAAACTTAAATGAAGAAATATCTCTATTAATTTATCTTGAAAGTTCAGATGGGATTGCCTAGACTGGCTGAGGAATTTTCTAATGTAGTAAATGTATTTACGTTGTAAAGGTATTGCTGTTTGAACAACTTTATTTTACTAAAAGGAATATTTTAAATGCCTTTTAGTGAGAAAAATCAAAAGTGAGTGAGATTGTAGTGACTGGAAACAATTTTGTTGTTGTTGTTGTTATAGTGCTTTTCTCTACCTCCATACCCCAAATCCCTGTGATTTGTAGCTAATGACAGATTTATTTCTCTTCTTACGTTGTTATGTATGTAAAAATTACATCAAGCATGGGTATTAAGGCTGTCGGTTCTTCCAGGTGTTTTGCCATACTGCTGTATGCTATTGGTGCCTAATCAGTTTTTCTTCAGTAAATTATTAATGTAAATTCAGGTGCAATCTGTACATGGATCTCTGTGTAAGTTTTAGTTTTGCAGGCAAGCCCCTATTTCTGTTTCTGTCTGTATGGAAAGAGTTACAGCATAACAAAAGTTATACACAACTCAAAACGTACTCAGGAGCCCTCTCCTCATCTTGTCACTCTTGCTTTAAAGTGTTGCTTGTAACAATGCTCAGGGTAAAAGGTTAGAAAATATATGAGCCGCTGTCTCCACAACCCTTGCCTGTGTCTGAGCGGTGTGCTTTCCTCCTCCTGTCTCCATTTATGAAATAGAATAGGAAATCTCATGCCAGCACTATTAGCAATTAAAATGTTAACGCCAGACAATAAAAATGTGACTTTTTACTAACTGCTACTAAGGATCCTTCGCTGTGATCTTCATGTGTCAAGCAAGAAGTTTAGGAGGAAAATACATTTAATGACTAGAAAAGCCTCCAGATCACGAGAGTGTACTTGTAGTATTATTTAACCTCAGTGTTTTCAGCCAGTTAGAGTGTGAAGTTAGCATGATTTTTTTTTTTTTACTATAAGGTAGAAACTTAGTTTAAACAAAAATGCCAGTGATTAGTGGAAGGAGCAAAGTTCCCAAGCCGTGTAGGACCGGGAGTGATGCTGAGGTGGGTGCCTGGGCTTCCCGTGCTGGCTGGCAGTTCCCTTTCGCCTGCCTGCTGCCGGCCTCTGCCCGCGGAACTTCGCTGCTGCCTGGGCCGGTTGTCTCTTCGGCTTCTTTAGGTGTTTCAAAGTCTTTTCTCTTTGGTGGAAACCAGGGAGGAGCAGACACTCGTGTTGGCTTTTATGTCTGTGAATGTGGTGTGCTTTTTATAAAAGGTGCACGTGATGTAATGCCCAAAGCTGAAACTCTTACTGCCTGGCACTTCACTGTCTTTAATGTTTCCTGACATTCAGGAGATGCTTCCAGACAAAAAACGTCATGAAGGCGTTGGGAAGTTTGAAAGTTAATGATGTGGGTTGGAGTTTTTTTATTTGGTTTGTTGCTAGTTTGTGTTTTGTTTTTCTTTTTTCTTTTGTTTTGTTTTAGGGAGGAGTTACTTAATGTCATTTGTCAAATAGGGTTCTGGGGAAAAAAAAAAAAGATAATTTGCAAAGGACTGTACCTGCCCCCATGCAAGTTGGCCCCAAAACTGTATATGTTATTTAAGAGCACTGCTTAGTCCTCTTGTGACTCCTAATGTGGATTAAATTTGATTTTCCTAATACTTTGAAAACAACAACAAAAACGAAAACTTCAGAAAGCCACCACAAATGCCTATTCGGACTATCCTTATGCATGTGAATGTTATCAAAAAATCAAAAGCTTGGGTTTTTTAAATCCCTTGGAAGATTTTTTTGGTTTTCAAGTTTTTAAACTCATGTCAGCTTCAGAATAATATTTAGTTATGGATCTGCCACAGTATATGCTCATTAGCTATTGTAACTGGCTCATGTTTGCAACTGTTACTAATAAGAACAACTTGCAGGGCTGCTACGTAACTGGCTGGCAGCTGTGCTGTATTAAAGTGTAGGTAATCCTGTTTTACTTAAAAAATAGTGAACTCTCATCTTAGATCTCAGATAAAAAATTCCAGTCTGTGCATGTTATAGTTTCAAATCTTGAAAGCAGTGTTTTCAAATAACTTTTCTGCTAGGCAGCTTGGATAGTAATTTAGAATTGTGAAAATCAGGAAGGAGGTGCTCTAGGTAGTGCAGTAACATTGAAAATATTTTGTTGGTTTTCAATAAGAGCAAATAAATTTTGGGTTGATATTGGGTGATTTGTGTAATTTTGCTGTTATCAGCTGCAGTGAAACAGGTTAATCCAAATTCAGTGATCTTGATTTATTTAAATAGTGGCAAGCAAAGGAAGCTAACATAAAGAGTTTAGTGTAGGTAAAGAAGGTGAAGACAACCAGATTACTTTTTTTTTTCTTTCTTGGTTTCATGTATTATGAATATACATCCTTCAAAACATAACGTATATTTTGATTAGCAACATAATGTTATCTGTGTCAGTATTAGTATGCTGATGGGAAGCAACATAATGATGTGAAGCCCAGATAATGGGATGACCTGGTCCTTTAGTGAGTGATGTTGACTCTACCTATCTTTGATCTAATGGGAAAGAGCCTCCGTTGGTGTTGGTTGGCTGATGGATGTGTTTTAATTTGTAGCATGTTTGTAGGGTGAGTTGGTAGGTGGGTAGGTAGGTGGTGGGACTGGCAGATCGGTTTTAGAGCATATGGTACATGAGCAGGTTTTTTTCCTTAGTTTATTTTCTTGAAGATAAAATAGCCCTTTCTGTCCCCATGGAAGTAAGAGAGCTAGCTCAAGGAGACAGCTGGGTGAAGCCACAAGAACGTTGTCCTTATTAGTCTGAGGAAGTTCAAGAATCTTGTCTGCTTTCAATTTTCAGCATAGCAGGGGCATCTTGCCAAGTGTTACACATCATCTTTAACTTTTTGGAGCCAGTATTTCCAAGCTGGTTTGTAGCTGCCATTGCCCTTTCAATCTAAGTTATTTAGCATATGCATATCTTGATCTGCAGAATTACTAATTACAATGAAATCAATAGGGCAAACTGATGGTAAAGTCCAGGACAACCAGTTCACTGTGTTATCTCCATGCAGCCTAGATAGACTTATGAAGCAGGTGGGATCCTTGCTCTCTTTTTTTTTTTCCCTCTTTTTTTTTTTTCCCTAATTCTAAACAGGGCAAAGGGACTTTTGAAGAGACAGAAGCCTCCAGTTCATTTGGGTCCAAACTTTGCAGTTTTGCAGCTAATCTGCTACAGAGCCCCTAAACATTTATGATGTGCTGGGCTTTTTTTATCTGTTTATTGAGACTACCTTTCATATTGCCACACTGATGTGGACAGGACAGGAGATGGTCATAGAGGACAGAAACACGGATGTAGATCCCAGCTGGATTCCAGAATGGCAGGTCCATTGTGGTGGATTTCTTTTCCTTAAGGGATAAAGCATGATGTTTAGGGAAGAGCCTTCTGATCATTTAATATTGCACAGTTAGGGCTGCTTGTGGCGAGGAGGAGGGGGCATTATTGAACCATTTTGTTGTCAGAGGGGTTATTTTCCAGGTGTGAGGAACCTCCAGTGTGCGAATAACTGCCAAGAGGAAGTAGAGCTTTTGTTTTCTTTTGAGGGGTATGGCCCATTTGAGATTAGTGTCACGAGAACTTTCATATTTATTAGTGATATTGATTCTCTTTTATTGTCTTTAAATACAGGGCTGTCAATTTGATGCTGAGCAACCATTTTAAGAGGGTATTTGCTTTATGACAGCACTAAAATTAAAGAAACATACAGGTTTGCTGGTTATATTTCTATACTAGCTTCCAAAAACCTGTTGGAATGTGAAGAGGCCCCAGGCAAATGGCATAGTTGCAAAAATGGTGCATTTTTGAAACTGTCTAATTTTGCTTACCAGTTGTAAATTACGCATCTGTGCCATAAATGTTAAATTTGGAAATGAGGTCTGATGATGTGAAGGCATTTCTGTCCCCTTATTGGCAGCTAATAGTCCAGTTGACAAATGGCAGGAAGGAAACAGATGTAAAAATAACACAAGGTTAAGTTGGCAGAGCATAATTTCTACCATCACATCTTGTCATTTTAAATAAGCCATTGCTAATTGTTAGGTGAGTCAGATTCTCTTCTACTCTTTTCCAATTTGTTTTATTGTTTCTTTTGCAGGGTATTTTTTCGTGGGAGATGCAAGGTCAAATACAAGCCAGTACATTTTAATTTATTTAATTTTTGGTCACAGTGTCAAGCCGTAATTATGAATAGAAAAGGAAAACAGATGCGCGTATAATGAAAATAATTTCATTGACTACTTAGTTTGGCATTTTCACTGTTTGCATATTGTACACACTAAAGCCACAAACTTGCAGAAGCAGCCTCTCTGTAGTCATGTTGGACACTGAAAATATTCCTACATGGAGTGGGACCAGCTTTCAGTGCCTGGTGGTGGAGAAGACTAGGAAGAAGCCACTGCAGAGGAAAAGGGAAGCCCTCAAGAGCTGAGCAGGCTGGATTTATTTTCAGTTTTGGAACCAATACTAAATGGATTAATGTCTCCTGAACCTTTTTATGAGCACTTGTTCCTAAAGTGAAGTGGTCATTGTTAAACCAAATAGAGCTGCAGCACGCTCCTGAGAATATAGTAGGTCTCCTCCTGACCTCCCTGTTAACTGAGATTTTATTTTAGATCTTTGAAGCCTAGTTTAAAAATCAAGTTCTGCAGTGAAGTTATTCAAGAGAATTGGCCTTTTCACCAAGTAGTTTAGTAGCAACTTCACAGTAATATCTTTGCAGAGATTGAAATATTTCAGGTGAAGGTCCTAAATTTCCAAGTACTCCTGGGCATTTCTCTTCCTATTGGAATTGAAAAGAGTGAGATCTTGGGAACGATAATGCTCTTGGTTGTGGTGTGATCTTATTGCCAAGTATTTTTTATATAAACTGTAAAACCTGGTCTTTTTTTTTTTTCTTTCCCACAGAGAAATCCCCCTGAAACAGTTTTCCTTGGAGTCTCATAAATCCCTGCATAATGGCTTATCAGCTCCATTATCAGAGCTATTTAGTTTTTAGTTCCTTTTTAACCTCGTAAGAATGTAATTCGCTGTACCGTTTATCCTCCCGTTTAAGCTTCGTGCAATTTATGTGCAATTTTTCAAACCTCCCCTCCTCGATTTTGCATTAGTCGGATACTTAAGGGAAAAGCTTTCTGAGGTGCTAAAACAGAAATTTTGTGCGTGCTCTTCACTGTTAGAAGTGTGGAGGGATTTGTAAGGTACTTGTGCAATAATATTGTGACTGCCATTTTAAATTTCAGACAGAAAATATGGTACCTTCAGTGAGTTGCAAGAAAAATAATAATAATATTTACAGCTTTTTGCCTGAAAACCGTGCCCCTGAACATGCATTGAAAGGAGAATTAAGTTCTGTTTTCACAATTTTATAGTTTGGATTGCTGTAGCAATAATGTTGTATCTTGGCTCACTGATCTCTCCTTTCTCTGTTTTGCTCCCTTCTGATGCTTTAATTAGAGACAACTTTTCCCTGTGCCTCTCACTGAACTCATAGGAATTTCATCTGTGGTCAATCCATCATTTTTAGCTTATGTTAACACACAGGGCCAGCTTGGCTATATGTAATGGCACTGGGCCACATGGAAGTTAGTATGTTACCTTTAACTTTCTGTAGTTGCCCAGGAGAGATTTTGTTGGGTTGTGATTCTTTTCTTTCTTCCTTTCTTTCTCTTTCACTTCCATTATTTGACTAAAAATTGGATGCAAAAAAAATTATATCCAACTTTTAAAGTTCTTGACTGAAAAATGTCAATTAAATGGATGACCCAGGGAATCCTTTTAACTGCTTCTGTCTTCTCTGGTTGAATTTCTTCCTAATAATTGTCTAATGTTTTAATGCTTATTTTATAGTTGAAAAAACTGTGTAGGTTGTGTACAAAGTCGTTGGAGTGCATTGTAGCATGCTTAAAATAGTGGGGTCCTGTCTGTGAATGGAGTGTCTTGGTTCCGTAGCAGTAAAAATAATAATATCTTTTGGTAGCTAAATCGTGTGCAGAAGGTGACAATTTACTTCTAAAATAAGAACTATTCATTAATATGAGGGTTTTGAAATGACATTGTGGCCAAAGTATTAGCTGTTTTCTGGTTTGGTTGGTTTTAACTCTGTTCTTTGACATTTCCATTTTTAACATAGCCTGCGAAATTTCTTTGAATGAGGGATTTTTTAAATGTGTGTTTTCCAGTGACTAAGCTAGAAGAGCTGTCCTACTTGTTTGTAGATCCTGCACTTGCCTCCCCCAGCAATCTAAGATTTTGGGGGTACTTCTACAATCTCTGCACCCAAATCAGCCTAATGTAATACGTGAGCAAGCTCAGCTTGTACCCACTTGGTGGACTACCAGAAAAGAAAGCATATTTACCCTGAGATCAGGAATCAGGTGAATTAGGGGGGAAAATCAAGATACACCAGGACTTCATGTGAAAATGATATCTTACTTCCCTACCAATCAAGTTTCTAATTCATCATTAGAAAAAAAAAGAGAAAAGGGGAAGAAAAAAAAAAAGGAGGGGGAGAAGAAAGGAATAAACCTTCTAACAGTCAGCTAACTATTTCCCAAAGCTGCCGGGTAAGGTGATGTGTACACGACAGATGCAATTCTATGTACAATCATTCACTTTTTCTTACTACAGAATAACAACAACAAAAATAATGATGTTGCCATCATTTTGTAAAGACGCAGCTTTACATTGGAGATCATTAGAACCTCTGCCCCTTGGAATTCCCATGTGCCATTAGTACGCTGTTTACTTTCTGATTTGAGCTATGTCCCTTGAAAAGGTCAGGTCTCCAGTGTTTTTATTAATAAATTATATTTATTTTCAACAAGTGTGCAACTTCAAAACAGCTTATCTACCTGCATCAGACTTTTTCTGTTCAGGGCAAAATAGCCTCAAAAATAGAATCTAGGAATATGGAGTAGTTGGAGTATGAGTTTTTTTTGTTACTTGAGTTCTCCCATAACATCGTCGTGGGAAAACTCAAGAAATGTGGGCTAGATGATTAAACTGTGACATGGACTGTCCCCATGTGTTGCCTGATCTAGTCAAGAGGTGGCGTCCCTGCCGACAGGGAGGCTGGATTAAAATGATCTCTAAGGTCCCTCCCAGCCTAGGCCATTCTATGATTCTATGATTGTGAACCCTCTCCAGGGGCAACTGCGTTTCTCCTTCTGGTGTCTTTTGTAGCAAAAAACATCCTCCTAAGACAAGATTTTCTTCTGCCTTTTTCCAGCTCCCTTATATCACAGTGTCCTGCAGAGCGTCTTATTTCAAAGCACCGATGCTCACTAGGAGGTTAGCTAAGGTGCAGGCTGCCAGCGATCCTGTTGGCACTGTGTGACACCGGCACAGTGCTGGCCAGGACACCCCCAGAGTGGCAGCATTGCTCTCACCGTATCACAGCCATCACTTCAGAAACCACGTAGCTCAGCTCCACCACTTCCCTTCTGAACTCTTCAGACCACCAAAACATAAATCCAGTTTGCTTTTTCTCTTCGTAAAACTACGTTAATCATTGGAGGGTTGTAATGTGACACACACAGATCTCAGCCCTGCACAGAGCAGAGGTGCAAATGATGCTTTCTGCTCATCTTAGGAAAGTTCTGCAGGTCCTGTGGAAGGGATATAAAGTGAGAAATGTTACCCACAGCTCCTCCAAGGTTTTGCTTGTCTCTTCTGGAGCAGCATAAGCTTGTTGTGATTACATGGATATTTTACAAGGAAAATCCCAGAAAAAACTCTGCTCAGTCATGAACTCACCTCCATCCCTGGGAAGATGATGGAGTGGCTCATTCTGAAGGCCGTCTCTAATCAACTGGAAGAAAATAATTTTATCAGGAGTAGCCAGCATGGACTTATCAAGGGGAAATCTTGCCTGACTAATCTGATATCCTTCTGCGAAGGTGTGACAAAATGAGTTGATGAAGGGAGACCGGTGGATGTCATATCCCTCAAATTCAGTAAAGCTTTTGACACCGTCCCCCATAACATCCTCCTAGGTAAACTCCAGAAATGTGGGATAGTTGATTGGACCATGAGGTGGACTGCAAACTGGCTCAGCAACAGAGTTCAGAGGGTTGTGATCAGTGGCACAGAATCAGGTTGGAGGCCTGTGGCCAGTGGTGTTCCCCAGGGATCAGTGCTGGGTCCAGTTTTGTTCAATATCTTCATCAATTACCTAGATGAGGTGATGGAGTGCACCCTCAGCAAACTCGCTGATGATACAAAACTGTGTGGGGTGGCTGACACACAGGAAGGCTGTGCTGCCATCCAACGAGATCTGGACAGGCTGGAGAGCTGGGCCAAGGGAACCTCATGAAGTTCAATAAGGACAAGTGTAGAGTCCCACATCTGGGGAGGAATAACACCAGGCACCAGCACAGATTAGGGGACGTCCTGCTGGAAAGCAGCCCCATGGAGAGAGACCTTGGAGTCCTAGTGGACAGTAAGGTGTCCATGGGACAGCAACGTGCCCTTGTGGCCTAGAGGGCCAATGGGATCCCGGGGTGCATTAAGAAAAGTGTGTCCAGCAGATCTAGGGAGGTTCTCCTCCACCTTTGCTCTGCCATGGTGAGACCACACCTGGAACACTGTGTCCAGGTTTGGGCTCCCCAATTCCAGAGAGACAGGGACCTACTGGAGAGAGTCCCACACAGAGCTACACGGATAATCAAGAGACTTGAACATCTCTCCTGTGAAGAGAGACTGAGAGAACTGGGGCTGTTTAGTCTTGAGGAGAGAAGGCTGAGAGGGGATCTTATTAACGTATATAAATACCTGAGGAGTGGAGGTCAAGAGAAACGTGCTGATCTCTTCTCAGTAGTGCCCAGTAGTAGGACAAGGAATAATGGGTGTAAGCCAGAACGTAGGAAGTTCCGCCTCAACATGAGGAGAAACTTCTTTACTGTGAGGGTGACAGCACTGGCACAGGCTGCCCAGAGAGGTTGTGGGGTCTCCTTCTCTGGGGCCTTTCAAAGCCTGCCTGGACGTGTTCCTGTGTGGCTGCCCTGGGGGATCCTGCTTTGGTCGGGGGGTGAACTAGATGATGTCTAGAGGTCCCTTCCAACCCCTAACATTGTATGATTCTATGGTTGTTCTAACTAAAACATATTGTAGTTTTTCATTACCTGTTATTTACTTCAGCATACTATAGAATCATAGAATGAAACTGCCCTTCTCACCATCCTGATGGATAGCAGTCTCTAGCATTTTTAAACTACTCTGCTAAATTAGTTTGCTTTCAAAAGACATATATGCCTCTCTGGTATAGAAGGATGTTAATGCAGTGTCTGTAGCATTGGCTGATTTCTAATTCGTTAGTAAGTACTGTGAGCTGCTATTGTGCGCCTTGTGTGTCTCAAAGAGGAGGAACTGAGATATTCACTGGGTGGTATTTTCACTAGGGGAAAAGCTTATGTTATCGTTTGGCCAGCTCTTAGAAAGGACTAGGTAGTTTCCAAATGTCCTAGCAGGTTCTCATGAACGCTGAGCTCTGAGTCATTCTTCTGGAAAGTACCAGCAGTGTGTTCCCAGAGATTTTTTGTACATTAGCTACGTGTGGTGAACACAAAAAAAATCCTGCCTTCCCTCCGTGGCATGGGCATACTTCTGAGTGATTTCCCCTGGGACGCTGAAGCAGAGGAGGAGCTGACTTTGTGCACCAAAAGTACCAGAGTGGTATCACATAATGTATGCCTGAGGTGGAGGTTATACCTGGCTGGCTTAACATGAAGAAGACACAGGCTGGCTCTTCTTGTAGACTGTCATTTCAGCCTTTTCCATACATGAAAAGGTGCGTATCGGGGGGAGTGTGTGTGTCTTCTCGATGAACACTTAATCTCTGAGATAGTTCTATGTTTACAGTTGCTTGGTACTGCAAGGCATCTGAGCATGCCACTGGTTTACTTAAGCATCGTTCTGCTCCTCAGCCCCTGCTGTGAGCCTTTCTAATTTACCTGTTTGTGTTTTAAGTTGAGAAAGAACACGGCACCTGTCAGCAAAGGGGAGGAAGAACAAGATGAGATTTTTCCAAAGCAACACAAAGCTAGTCAGGACTTGGCCCAGGCAGGATTTTGAGCTTGGTCTCACATGTATCGAGACTTTCTCTCTGCCTTGTGTTTACCAAGAGGATTCACACCGCTGCTTCTAGACTTGGGAATTTAGATAGTCCTTGAACAAAAAACCTACCTTCACACTGGGCAGTTTCCTAAGGGCATTACTGTCATAACATCTGCCCAGAGGATAAGCCAGCAGCAACTTTGGAATGATCAGAAGCAGTTGTTACAGTGGGTGCAGTGCATCTGCACTGAGTATCACTGTTTTCCCAGGGAAGAGCACTGCTGTGTACACATGCTGCCTGATTTTTTCAGCTTGTCTTTCAGACGTCCTCCTCTCTGCATTACTGGTCTTCGTTTCATTTAATTCTTTGGAAGTGATGAGGTTGTGGGCTATTGAGTTCCATACAGAAAGCTGTTGCTCTTGTGCTCTTATGTTGCAGTGGAAACAATTTCTGTTTAATTGGTTAAAATTGTCTTCCCAGTGGTCATATGCTGGACAGCTTCAAAATGTTGCATTAGTAGAACTAGACGCTTAATTTGAGCAGTGGTGACACACATCGGGCAAGGTGGCAGCTGTGCCTGTGAGCCGTATGTCTATGCATCAGTGAATTTCTTTTTGAAGCAGGTAATTGCAGGGATTTTAAACAAAGAATGTAATCTTCAACCTTTGACAGTTTTTATATCTCCACCAAAAGTTAATGCTGCTGCACTTATGCTGTGGTCTTGTATTGTCACTTTTCTATTAAGCACTAGGTCTTCTTGAGCTGCTTGATATTACCTAATCCTAAGTTAAATCCGAGCAATATTGCACTGTGAAGCTGACTTGCATCTTCCTCCTTCAGTCTTCCTTTTATAAGAAATCAATGTTAATACGTAAAAATTGGACATCTACAGCTATTTCACTCTGTTAATTGAATTATGAAAAGCTTAAAAGGTAAGCTTAGTACATCACTATTAAAGCCTACTGATGTCTTACAAAGATGTTACACTCTTTTAATACGGAGGTCTGGCAGTATATTACTCGTGTGTGGTGATAGCTCTAATTGGAAATTTAAAAGAGACCATTACAAATAATAATGTATTATTTTTTGAGTCTGTGAGATTTTTTTAGTGACAGTCCTTTGGGTTGAAACTGGAAATAAAATGCAAAACGTTGAAATAGTTCTCATTGGTTCAGAGGGCCGTGCTCAGTGCTAATCACACATCACATTTCTTGAGTGCTGAAGTGCTCCCAGCGGGCAGTTCTCGTGATATAAATTCCAACAGTAAATTGGTGCTAACAAAGCTCAAGTACCTGTTCCGTTCAATAGCTCCATCTGTAGGGGAGGGAAGGGAGGATGATCGCTGGTGCAACTTGCAGTAATGACAGCATGTCAGTAGGTTGCTAATGCTCATATAAAGAGGTGATTCCTTGGAGCGGTGGCTAAGGGGGCCCCAGAGAGTCCTTTTCAGTAAGTTTGCACAGTTAAGCTGATGTCTTTCAAGAGGCAGAGCCTCCTATCGACATACAACACTCTTCCACTCTAATGCACAAGTGGTGGCTGGAGAATACCGAGTGCCCAGATACATAGACCTGCACAGGACAGGGACAAGTCATTAAGGCAGAGTGGGATGCCAGGAGTGTTCAGGATGGAATGGCTTTTACTTTAATTTAGTACTGAGCTTGAGCTGCATGGGGCTTTGTGTTCTGAGGAG
>NW_009700609.1:0-6587 GCF_000703405.1 Apaloderma vittatum | reverse complement strand
TTTCCCTAGTGCATCACTTTGCAGAGAACCTGTCTCCCTTTACTGCTTTCATATGCGATTTCCCTTCGCTGGAAGCATGCTTTTAGTCATAGCTTTGCTGTTGTTGAGCTATTTAGCACCAACATATTGTGAACTTTTAATCTGCAAATAAAATTTTAAGCTTGATAACAGAATTATCTCCCCTTCTCTCCCTTGATTCCCTTGCCATTGAGATGATGTTCAGCAGTACTGCAAAGAGCAGCGGGGGGAAATCATGTCTCTGATCCCTGTTGTTACACTGAGAATTTACATTTTTGTGAGTGTATTTCTATCACCTAGCAATTACTCTGGTTCCCTTCACATTAATCAAATGCATATTGTCATGTATATGTTGAATTTATTGGATCATCTTCCTTCTCAAGTAATATTGCTCTGTGACTGTTTATAATATGAAAAGAGCCTTTTTTTTTAATGCTCCTGTCTCATATGAGCCTTGTTAAAAGAACGGAGAAAGAAGAGCAAGGCTGGTTTTAATTGTATTATGGACATTAAAGTGTGGCTCCTTATAGAACAAGCAGAGAAGAGATTTGCAAAATCCATGATGGAAAAAGCTGTGTCAGCACCTCCCTTTATGTAAAGGGAGTTTTCAGCTCTTGTATCTTACAAGTAAAATACTACCATAGCAGCACAGAGAGAAGGAGGTAGCAGTGGAGCCTAAACCATTAATGGCTTGATAGGTTGAGCTGTACTTGGAAATACTCAGTGACATATGGCACACTACGGAATACAAGTGTCTGAGGATCTCAGTAAAACGAATTTTGTACAAGCAGACATTTCTGTGCTGTAACACGTTTAGTCTGTACTGCTCTTGGTGAGCTGCAGGTTAGGAAGGACCTAGGATTAGGCGAGGCTGATTTAAGAAAGCGACATTTTAATTTGACACCCTAATTTCAATTTTACAAAAACAGTTTCACAATACAAACAGTACCAGTGGGATGAGTTCATGTGGCCTCATTTTAGAAAGCAGTGTAACAAAATTTTAAAAGTGTAGAAAATTTTGACATTTAAGAGTATCATCATGTATTTGGCTTCTTTCAATTACACTATGAGCCTTGGTTTAGCGATAATACAGGAATATATTTTAATTTTAAAGAAAACACAAGATTATTAAAATCAACATAAGTCCTTAATTTATTTAATATGGTTTTTGATATGATACAGTTTTATGAAGGCTGAGCTGGAAGCACTATTTCTGGAATACAGTAGGAAATTGTTCTTTGAAAATTAACTTTTCTGCTGTGCTGAGATTATGTAGCATGTTTAGGAGTAATTCTGGGCAATGCCGCTCTTACCAATGTCAGGAGAGCGAAGCTGAAAACCAAGCCCCACCTCTAGTTTCTCAGCTTTTCTATGCAGTGTAGAACACCAGTAAGTTCTCTGGAATTTTTGGAAGCATTCAATCGGCTCTTAATCCATGACTTTACTTTGGGTGGTGTGTGAAGTGTGTGACACTGAAAACTTTCTTCTATATTGTACCTGAAAAATGTAAGAGGTAGTGTTTATTTGATCTGTGGTAATATTCCTAAATCTTTTTTTTTCTTTTTTTTTTTTTTTTTAATCCCTTAGTGCTGGCCCCAAAGGTGATAACATCTACGAATGGAGATCAACCATTCTAGGACCTCCAGGTTCAGTCTATGAAGGAGGTGTTTTCTTCCTTGACATCACATTTACACCAGAATATCCTTTTAAGCCTCCAAAGGTAAGACACCTGTAGCTGATGTCCTCAATCATGAACTCTCAACAGACCATTGGGTAGGCAAGTGTCGTTAATGGAATGCAGCCAGTTTGAAAGCCACTCTCTTTAAGAACAAGCTTAAACTCATCTCAGATGTTACATTGGTTTCTGTGAGCTATTGTGAACAGCTTTGCCAGCCGCCTTGATTGCTGTTTTAGAGATTGTTTTCTTTTTCCCTGCTTCTGTTTATAAAAGGTCCTAAGCAATTAATGCAAGCATCAGGACAGGACTCAGAAACTGAAAAGTAAATAAACTTGGAGAGAGGAGAAAGGATACAAATGCTTGTTTCTCAAACCACTCAGTTACCACAAGCATAACAGTTATGTGTGTTTTGGCCACTAAAGTAGTATTTAATCTTTCAGTTTTGTTGAGTACTTGTGTTGTTCACCTACTTGTACAGTAACAAACTGTTTCTGTAGATGTGTTTCATTTGTGAAACTCTTATATTTCGGTGGTGGTGTGTTCCAGTGCTATAAGGCAAATACCACTGCAAGTGAATGTTATCTTGTGGTTCACATACTTGGCCAGAGGAAGAGTGTTGGGTTACAAGAAGAGGTAGTTGTCTATGCGCTTCATGTTTGCATTGTATCCGAAAGCATTTATGTTCATGTTTAACTTTCTACTTAAAAGTTGTTGCAGTGATGAGAGAAACGCCAGTGACTTACCCCATCTTCAGACATCAGTCTGATCTGCAATAGAATGAATTTACCGTGGTTGAGGCCATCATACCAGACAATTCAACATAAGCTTCCCAAATTAAGGAAACTGTTTAACTCTTCTTGCTAGCGTAACTTCAGGATTTCTGTTACTATCAGCATGTCCTTAAATTCCACCCCTAAGCTAGGTCTCCGATTCACAAGCAACATGGTCTACCTTGGCACATCTCTAGTGATTCCCTGCTGACACCCATCTCTCTTTGGAGTTTCACTGGTAATGCAGGTGGTTCTTTTGTGTCTCGTGTTAGAGTTTAATTTAGCTGAGAATAGTTTTCCATTATTTTGGTTTAATTAGTTTGCAGTGGATAATTCATTGTGTAACCAACTATATGCATTATCTTATGTCATGAACCCAGTAAGCATTTCAAGGCAGAGCTTTTACCTCCCCCTGTATGCTTTGCTATGCCTGTGCTTTCAAGCTAGAGGTCAGAAGCATTTATTGGTCCCAGGCTCATCCACCCCAGTGCCTTACAAGATCACTTTATAAATACCAGTGGTATTGAGACAGCCCTGTATGCCAAGATCCCTGATGCAGAACCAAAAAATAAAGTTTTGTCACTCCAGCACAGCCCAGCTTTCTGCTCTGCACTTCTGACAGGGATCTCTTTCCCCGTTATCTTTGGATCTAAACCGTCACTCAGATGAGAAGGGTGGAATTAAAAAAAAAACAAAACAGACAGGTACCACTTAGGCTTTAATACTAGTTCAGTGGAGATTCAGTGTATTGTAGGAGAGTTGCATTTAAATAGTCTTTCGTCTGGCACAGTCCAAGTTGGTTTTACAAACCACATATATGTATGGAAATAAAGTGTGTATAGCTTCAGTTGCATTGAGATGGGACATAGGAGAAAGGATAGTAGTGCTCTGATAGAAAGTGCTTGTTCTATTTTGATACTTCAGGTTTAAATGAAGAACTTTTTTTTTTTAATGCTGAGATTCAGATCTTACAGTGGCTTCTGTGCTAATGCTTAGGCTACTGTTAATCAATGATAATGTGGAAAATGTAATTATCATATTGCTTCTATTATATTCCCTCTAACTTGTTGATTTCAGATTTCCCAACTGCTTGCAATGACTGATAAATATGATTCGTGGGTCATCTGGAAGTGGTAGGACTAATCTAATGACCATAGCCTTCCTATATTTGTCTTTTAGGGCAAGAAATAATGAAACAGCTGGTTGAAAAAAAACCCTGGTATATCATTTTGATGATAAGCGCTAGTAGAACAGTGAAGTGGTTGAAGGTCACTTCAAAAGCCTTGGCTTTGGAAAGGTTAAGCTCTGGAGTGAAAGGACGAGTTCCTCCTGAATCTTCCTTAGTAAGCCTTGCAGGACCACTGGAAGAAAACTCCTTCTCTGAGTCCTCGATAACTCTTACGAGGACAGTCCCAGCCATGGGCTGCCCCACGGTGAAGTATCTGTGCTGGAACACAGTTTGAAAATGGAATGTCATTAAAGGATTTACCTTCTTAAATAAAGTGAGGTGAAACTGGCCATACTGGCAGGCTTCCAAGCCCGTAGGAATATGTGTGAGAGAAGGTGTTGGGCAAAAGTTCTGTTAGAAAATGCTGTGTGGTTGACGAGAACCCTAGAGGTGTATGATGAGGTGCAGCCTCTGAGGACTGGGTCTAGCTCCAGGTGAGGACTTGATTCAGTATGTTGGAGCAAACTTTTGGGAGGAGGATGTTGCTATAAGCAAGCCAGAGGACTGTGCTGGAAGTGATACAAGCAGATTCCTGGGCAGATATAAAGAGGGACTGCACTACTGTACTCGAGGCTGGAGAAATTAAAGGTCTTAAAATTTGACTTGGAAATGTGTTGCATGGTACAAGGAACTTTAGTGGGAGGAATCTGATACAGGGACTCTCTTTCCTGTCCTACATGTGCACAATGGAGTTCTTTAGCACTTATTGAGCGTTCTGTACAACACTTTGAAGATGTGAACGTTAACCTGTTCATTGCTTTTGTGTTTTCTCATTTTGTGTGGCATTCTGGCTTGCCTTTGTTTCAGAGAGCAATTGAGTCATGCACATGCTGGGTGGGCCTGGATTCAGGAGAGTCCAGTAAACACGTATAATTAGAATTTAAGAGTTCAGGACTTAGTCCTCAAGATGATTGCTACGCTTTTGTACTATTACAACAGACATTTTCCCAAGAGTTCCATTATAGAGTGGTTAGATTTCATTTATCGAGGTGAAAACAGTGGCTTGTGTTGACCTGGTGTGTGCTTTGATCATTTGTATTAATAACCTCTAACCACTTCCTTCCCCCCACTCCCATTTTGCTGCTTGTGTAAATTAACCTCTGCTATCACTTCAGGGGAAGGTTGAGATTAGCTTCTTTAATGTCTTTTCAAAAGCTGTGCTTAACTCCGTGTAGTTACTGCATTAATGTGATCTCAGGTGGGACATTTCCAATGTTTTTCAGTTACACTATATTTTTCTGCTATTTCACGTGCTGTTCTCTTCACCCTGAATACATTCTTCTAAGTAATTCAGTTTCTCTTGGTTTTCATCTGAATCTGCTGTTTATGCGATTTATTTTTTTTAATTAGGGGTTTTTTTCCTTTTTGAGGTGTGATGAACATTTACTTTAAGTATTTTTGTTTGTTTTTAAGAGAGCCTCCAATTCCTACCCCTCTCCCAGCTTCACCTGAGTTCCCTTCACGGCTGGCTTTTGTACCATCAGCAAAAATCGTAAATGGCAAACAGCTGGGCTACATGTGTCTAACACCATCCCAGTTCTGACTTGCTGCTTAAGTGAAAACAAATTTAGATTTTTCCCACATTGCTTTGGTTAGGTAGAGCTCCTCTGACTGGCTCTGCCAGCAACTGCAAATGCCACAAACTTCTGGTTTGCCCTAAACAGCATGGGTTGGGACAATACTGCAGAGGCAGATTAGCCTTCTGCTCGGGCTAATGGATGTGGATTCGCACATGACTGCAGAGAGTCATTGCTGCTTTTCCTCTGGGATTAGACACTCTGGGAAATAAAGTCTGGTTTGGTTTCTCACCTGCTTTACCTCTAAGTTTCCCTAGGTAGAAAGCAGCAGAGGTTCTTGGATTTGGAGTTGCAGCTTGTGGCAGAAGATTGTGGGAGAGGGCCACAGCTCTGCTCTCTTGCAGGCATTTTGCTGTGCAAAATGTGCAAAAGTGTAGGGATTTGGATATTTTTTTTTGTTTATTTGCTTCCTGGTTTAATCTAAAAATCCAAGCAGCTTGGAAGGAACAAAAGCAGAAAGTCTCCCCAGGCGTGGGTGTCTCCTGTGTGACAAGTAACTGCTTTGGCGAGTCTGAAAATAGCCCATGGGGAGCACTCTTGGGAACACGGCAGGGATGCGCTGCACAGGGACACAACAGGCACTGGGGGTTTTGTAGCTGTGTCACCCCCACGCCGTGCCTGCTCTCCGAGCCCATCAGAGGGAAGGTCACAGGCAAAACTGTTGCATCTGAAAGACGGTAGAAAAAAATGAGGGTTGGCTGGCAAGTTCTACGCGTGGGCAGGTCTCATCTTGAGAGAAAGCACCGTGTGTTCTTGTCACACCACACGCTTATCAAGTGCATTTTGCAAATACCCTATAAACAGACAATAAAATTTGTGGGTGTGGATAGCTGACAAATTCTGAGGATTTAGGGCATGAACCTGCCAACCTTTATTTGCGCAGATAATCCTCATCCATGCAAGTTCCACCAGATTTGTTGTCGCTGTTCATCCAGCGAGTCAGAGCAAGGTCCTTGTGCAGGTCACCTTGTATTCTCCAGAAAAGGGCTCATGGTGCTTTTGTTTCCCTTTTGGATAAGTTCTGTGGCAAGCTGCCCAGCTCACTCACGTCTCCCAAATGTGAAACTGATAAAGTCCAACCAACTCCTCCGACTGCGGAGCTCTTAGAAGTGGTGGGAGCCACAATTCCAAGTGCCTTTGCCCTGTCGGGGTTTGACAAGTCCCTGGGAGAAAAATGCTGGTGTTGTAGCCCCAGACCCCCGTGCCGCTGTGGGCAAAAAGACAACAGGTGATTTAAAAAAAAAACCTAAGAAAACTAAATATAATTCCCGCAACCCGGGCTTTGTAGTGACTGTAGGCACCCGCGGCTGGGCCAT
>NW_009700608.1:58869-59524 GCF_000703405.1 Apaloderma vittatum | reverse complement strand
CATCACTGAAAAGAGATTGTCCCCTTCCTCTCAGCACTCACCTCTCAGATATTTACGTATGTTAATAAGATCCCCTCACAGCTGTATCCTTTCAAGACTAAACAGCCCCAGTTCTCTCAGTCTATCTTCACAGGAGAGATGTTCAAATCCCTTAATCATCCTTGTAGCTCTCCGTTGGACTCTCTCCAGTAGGTCCCTGTCTCTCTGTCACGTCCCAAGCTTCAGAAGATTGACTCAGGTTCACTGATTCCCAGGCCAGGATTAAGATGACTCACATCAAACATCCAAACACCAGTTTTATTTGTCAATCATCTAACTAGTCTGGGGGCTGGTGGGGGCTTCTGAGCTGAGGGGGGGTTCCTCTTCCTTCCCCCGGCCTCCTGCAGCCATAGCTCCACCGGTGCAGGGCTGGGGCAGGGGGTTCAGCAAAGTGCTGAATCACCTCCACACAAACAGAGACAGGTGCCAGGCAGGTGGCTCTGGCTTGTCTGCGTTCAGAGAAAACGCACTGTTTGAGACATTTGTTTAGTCCCTGACAAGCTTTAACCAAGTTCAAGGACAAGCCATCTCAGTGTTCGGGAAAAAAGGAGACATACCAGCAGACCAGCTTCATTAAGTAGGGCATTGTGGTAGAACTCCAATGCAAAAGAAGAGG
>NW_009700608.1:0-58802 GCF_000703405.1 Apaloderma vittatum | reverse complement strand
GTAGGACTCCAAGGTCTTTCTCCATGGGGCTGCTTTCCAGCAGGATGACCCCTAATCTGTACTGGTGCCTGGTGTTATTCGTCCCCAGATGAAGGACTCAACAACTTGTCTTTACTGAACTTCACGAGGTTCAGCTTTGCCCAGCTCTGCAGCCTGTCCAGATCTCGTTGGATGGCAGCACAGCCTTCCTTTGTGTTAGCCACCCCTCCCAGTTTTGTATCATCAGCGAACTTGCTGAGGGTGCACTCTATCCCCTCATCCAGATCACTGATGAAGATCTTGAACAAAACTAGACACGGCACTGATCCCTTGGGAACACCACTGGCCACAGACAGGCCTCCAGCTTGACTCGGTGCCACTGATCACAATCCTCTGAACTCTGTTGCTGAGCCAGTTCACAATCCACCTCATAGTCCAATCATCTATCCCACATTTCTTGAGTTTACCTACGAGGACGTTATGGGGGACAGTATCAAAAGCCTTACTGAAGTCGAGGTATATGACATCCACTGCTTTCCCCTCATCATTCCATTTGATCATGTCTTCATAGAAGGATATCAGATTAGTCAGGCAAGGTTTCCCCTTAGTAAATCCATGCTGGCCATTCCTGATAACCTTCTTTTGTTCCAACTGATCATCATATACATCAGGAAAATTATAATTAAAAGGATGAATTTATAGGATTTAGCTCAAAGCTTGCCTTACTAGCTAACTGCAGCTCCAGGTCCTCTTTCAAACTTTTCAATTTATAGCTTAAACTCTTACAGCTGGATTACTACTCACTGCCTCATTATTTTTGAACATCAAAGTCTCCATAGTGCTACAAAGTTAATATTTTCAAGGGCTGCAAATACATTATGTGGTAATCAAATGAATTAATGAAGAATAAAATACGTTCTATAATTTCCTAACTTTTTTGGTCAAAATTATCATACCAAATCCCTTTTTATCTTATTTTAATATATCCTTAAAAAAATTATACCTATCTTTTAAAAATTATGTTTGTAATTTCTGTTCCTTATAACTTAAACAGATGCAATGTACACAGGCAACTATTAAAAAGCCCTGTGTCTCTTCACTTTTTTATAGCTAAAACAATCTGACCTATATTTTGAGATTTTTTTTGAAAGTGAATTAGAAAGATGTTAGCTAAACAGCAAGTTACTAGAGCAGATACAGAAATAACTTAGAGATTTCAATATTTTATCACACACAAAAAATCCCACCAGAAATTATTGCAGTTAATGAATGGCTCATAACAT
This sequence comes from Apaloderma vittatum, assembly GCF_000703405.1. Taxonomy (NCBI): domain Eukaryota; kingdom Metazoa; phylum Chordata; class Aves; order Trogoniformes; family Trogonidae; genus Apaloderma; species Apaloderma vittatum. Next base: position 57,540 of record NW_009700608.1, on the reverse strand, counting down.
TTGGAAGCATACTTTTGCACATTGTATACCAGAAAAATATATGCAAAACCAAAATTAATACCTCTTGCATACCTTTCTGTGGCAAATAGACAACGCTAAAAGTAGAGTTTTCGTTGTTACTGTTACGATTTAAAAATAGAGTTTCTGTTCTCTTCACTCTTATACAAAAGATCAAATATTGGACTCCAGTCACACTCTTGGATTCGTGTGCATGGACCTAATCACCTATGCAGGTACTTCTTCTGTTAGCTGGATACATTCTTCAGTGGCTGAATATATAGTCAGTCATGATTAAATATGATTGTTAGGTAACTGAGGTTGCAGTTTCCTGTTTCTTTTATACCCTTTCACGCAGTTGACACGGGACTGCAAAGATTGAAGAAGGATGATCTCTTGTTACTTTTGCGACTAACAAGAATCCATATGGAAACCTGTATAGCGTACTTCATGCTTACTCAAACTCTGTATATCAAAACAGAGAAGAAAATATATTTCTGCCTGTACTATTTTTTTATTTTAGACATTACATTTCATTCATTGTTTACCAAGTAAATCTCCTTCCTAATATGAAAATTTAAAGGAACAGAATGTTCATAATTTGGCCTAGGTACCTATTCAAACCTCTAATTAACTGAGACTTATCTATCAAAGTATTGATATTGCACCTATTCCCAAAAGCACAGAGTCACTGGCCATGACCTTCCAGAGTTATCTTGCATTTTCAACCCAACGTCAATTCAAAAAGCATATTCTTCTTACAGGTCCTGCTAACTGGATATCATTGAAAAAAATACAGTTCCATTGATACTGGAGCTAATAAATACGCTTGATTTTAATTTTCAGACAAACCGTGCATCTTAAGAAAAACACACAATTTAAAACCAAGCTATTTTTATAAGACAAGATTAAAGCAAAATTAAGGAGAATGATAATTTTTGTGAAGATGAAGAAGAGTAGCCATAGTCCTCTTTTCAGTTGCAGAAAATTATGTTAGGCATGCAGGTAAAAGGTACTATCAACAAGCAGGGAAAGCTTCTAGTTGCTCAGGATATAGGGGTCACATCAAGAAAGGTCTTATAGCCATAAACGAACATAAAAGCATAGTAGTAATGAAACAAACCACTGCAACTCAAACAAACAAAACATATAAGCACGTTTCCCCAATTAGGGCATAGCATATGATCGGCTTGAAAGGGCAAAGCTACATTCAGTTCACAGCATAACCTTACCTCAACAACAAGACCTACAAAAATGTCTGAGTCATAAACCAGTCTTACAGTCTTACGCTGCGTGGTGTTCTCCAGGGCTCAGCACTGAGGCAAGTTCTATTAAATGTCTTTATCAGCGATCTGGATGCTGGGATTGAAGGCACCCTCAGTAAGTTTGTGCATGACACCAAGTTGGGTGTGAGTGTTAACCTGCTTGAGGTAAGGAAGGCTCTGCAGAGGGATCTGGACAGGCTGGATCGATGGGCTGAAGCCAAGTGTATGAGGTTCAACAAGGTCAATTCTAGGTCCTGCACTTAGGTCACAACAACCCCGTTCAGCGCTACAGGCTTGGGAAGGAGTGGCTGAAAAGCTGCCCGGTGGAAAAGGCCCTGGGGGTGTTGGTCAAGACCTGGCTGAACATGAGCTAGAAGTGTGCTCTGGTGGCCAAGGCAGCTAACAGCATCCTGGCCTGTATCAGAAATCATGTGGCCAGCAGGACTAGCAAGATGATGGTCCCCCTGTACTCAACACTGATGAGGCCACACCTCAAATCTTGTGTTCAGTTTTGGGTCCCTCACTACAAGAAAGACATAGAGGTGCTGGAGCATGTCCAAAAAAGGGCAATAAAGCTGGTAAAGGGATTTGAGCACAAGTCTCATGAGGAGTGGCTGAGGGACCTGGGGTTGTTTAGTCTGGAGAAAAGGAGGCTGTAGCAAGGTGGGAGTTAATCTCAATAGGACAAGAGGAAACGGCCTCAAGTTGTGCCAGTGGAGGTTTAGATTGGATATTAGGAAAAATTTCTTCAAAGAAAGAGTTGTTAGGCATTGGAACAGGCTGCCCAGGGAAGTGGTGGAGTTGTCAGCCCTTGCAGGTGTTCAAACAACATGTAGACATGGTACTTCAGGACATAGTTCAGTAGTCATAGTAGCATTTGTTTAATGGTTGAATTGATCTTAGAGGTCTTTTCCAACCTTAATGATTTTAGGATTCTATATTTCATTTTGCTCTACCTATGATCTCTTTTGGACTAATAGTAACATTATTCTGGCTGGTTTTTGACAAAGGAATGCAAGAAGGTTGCATTCACTTTTTAACTCTTAAACTGCTTTCTACTTCACCACATTTTCACTATTCTAGTTCATCATCTGATGGCCAAATTCTGCTGCTTCCTCTAATAGGTATATGTCTAAGTCCAATTACAATATTAATTTCAGTGATCTCTCTTGGTTGATAAATGCTTACTGATTTGACAAGTGCCATCTCCAAATGATTATAAGAAGTAACAAGTTAGTGTTTCAAATAGGAAGGAAATGTTACAGAAGCTTCTCTTGATAATTAAAACTAATTTTTCATTAAGCACTACAGCGCCCACAAAAATATGCAAAGTTAATGTCAACACCTAGCAAAATCTAGAGCTTTCCTATTTCTAATGAAAAATATATTTAAAGGGTTGCAATTAATCAGCAATACGATTTTGATCCTTCAGAGATGATCTTTTCCAATATAATCAATGTTATATATAGCTGTTTTAGTATGCTAATGATTAACAATTTCCTTACCATTCTAGAACTGTTTTTATGACAGAAAACTCAACAAAAGGAAAAAACATCAAACGATTGCAGTTGATACATTTTCCTAACATCAAAGCACTGTTGGTTTCTTCAGATTATCTATGACTTCATTTACAAAAATATTCAAGGGATTATGTAATCAGAGATGACGGTGCAAGGAGAGTGCCAAATAAAGACTAATATGTAGATGTCTTAAGCACCAGTTTACTACAAAAATATCATAATAATGGTAAGAATTTTTAAATTTTTCTTTCAACTTACATATGCGGCAAGGAGGCATCTACTCTGGACATCTTCATATCTTACCACACTGTTCATCACGTTTTACTTTATGATTTCAATAATATGTAATATTGGTTCTAACTGAATATATATTAGGCATAAGTCAAATTGTCAGATTCAGAAGTCAAGTAGGTCATATACTTTGTACAAAACTGTCAAAAAGCACGGTACTATACTGCATTTTTTTCTGTATTTTCTCCAATTGTTTCTATTTATGCTTAACAACCCTAGGGAATGTAATAAATATGCCTTTGTTGCCCACTCATTAAACATGAAGAAAAAAAATGGCTCTCCACCACTTTCCATCAATGAATATATGCCTATATATATGTCTTTCCATTATTTTCCACTAATAAATGTAACATTTCTATATTCAAAAGTCTTGTATTACATTTTCTTGACTATTCATGGCTTTATTAAACATATTCATGTAAAATACATTAATGTAATTACATTTTAAATTGAAAGTCACAAATAGATAAGCCGAGAAAAATTACGATTAAAATCATTCTCACAAAAACCAGCGATATTGCAAGATAGATAATTTTGACTTGCAAGACAGAAAGAACAAGCTCAATGCTTCATGTTAAAAATACTTATGCTAAACTCAGACATTTATTCATTAATTAAATGAACAAGAATAATCTTCATTACGAAAGATCAGAAAGAAAAACAGTTCACTATTATCACTTACAGATCATGTTGCTATTAAACTTGTTTCCACTCACTTTTACATCCTGAAAAAGGCATTTTTGCTGAATATTCCAGATTCTTTGATAGATGAACTAATAAATTAGGAAAACAATGCAGGCTAAATATACACCTGCTGAAGCAGGAGATAGAAATTAAAAGAAAGTTAAGCTAATAGTATACTTATGTTTAGGAAACTTAAAATTTAGAAAACATAAGATTTCACTGAGATGTAAAAATGAGTTCAGAGTTATAAATCACAAAATGGTTGAGGTTAGAATGGACATTATGTGGTCTTCTAGTCCAACCTGTTGCTCAAAGCAGGGACACCTCCCTTGTATACATCCTATTTGCTGAAATGGCCACATACATGATCTTCCTCTACAGAAGGAAAGTCCTTATTACTCCACATGCTCCCTCCACACTCAGGGATGTAGGATTCCTGAAGGCAAATCCTATGAGTACAGACTGAGGCAAGACTAGCATCGAGTACCCCAGCCTTTATGTGTCCTTTGGTGCTCAGTCCCCTGACCCATTCATTAACATACTCACATTTTCCAAAATCTTCCTTTTTCTGTTGATAATGCTGTAGAACTCATTTTTGCCCTTCACACCCTGCACAAAACTCTGTGTGGTCTTTGTTTTTTCTAAGCTAGTCCCCACACACTCAGATAGCGTCTCTCCGTAGTCTCCCAGGTCTCTGCTTCCACATCATTTATGATTACATTTTTTCTCAGAAGCTTCTTGTTGATCCACGTCGGTCTCCTGCCACCTTCGACTTTCAGATTGACAAGATTTGATTTTAGGGGAGGTCATCCAGCAGTCCTGGATCTCTCTTCTCTCCAGGACTTCATCCCATGGGTTTGTCCCTGGCAGAACCCTAAACAGAGCAAAACTTGTTTTTCTGAAATTCAGAGTTGTGATCCTATTCACCTTTTTCTCTCATGATCCTCAACTCCACCATCTCATGGTCACTGCAGCCAAACTTCAGATCCAGTTCCTAATTATTGGTACCAGGTCCATTGGACTGTTTCTCTTCATTAGCTCTTCAGTCAGCCTGTGCCAAGAAGTCATCCTCAGTGCACTCCAGGTGTCTCCTGTACTGCTTGTGACCTGCTGTGTTGCCCTTCCAGCAGGCAGGAATTTATAGATGATACAATAAATTCTGATCTTAAAACCTGATTGTTCCTTGCCAGGAATTACTTAGTATGTTTATTTAAAAAACAATGATTGCAATACAATGCATCTCTGAACCAAGGTAATGGAAATGAGTTCTTGATCAGGATTGCCTATTAGCAATATCTTAGCAATTGTAAATAAGTTAAACTGAATCCAACCTTAGCAGTTCAGGAAAATAGGCAATGGCTTAAATTTCCCTAAATAGCAATTTTTAAGCATAAAATCTGTGAAATTATTAGTAGTTCAAATTTTCAAAAATTTTGAATTAGGCTCAGGTAAATGCAACAGCTGTCTTCCCTTCTGGTCAAGAAAAAGATTTGTTAAAAATATAGATGAGATTTCAAAAATGTACCATCCCTACATAATACTAATTAAGACAGCGCTGGGGATTTTTAAAATATTTCTTTATATGCCTTCAAGGCTAATTTGAAGTGTGATACGGTAAACAAGGGTTCAGTAGATGGTGAGGAACAAAATCTATTGCTGAGTTCAGATCCTAAGTAGAACAACACTGGCAAATAACTGTGACTGCGAAAAGAATCACTATCCATGCAAAGTAGCAATGAGTCATCCAGCTGAAACTGTAATCTACCACTTCCATTTAAAAAAAAAAAGACATCTTGTATATAAATATCATGTGTACTCAAGCTGTCTTATACCCAAATGTAGAGCATAAAGGGCAGAAAACCCTGGCTCCCTTAGAAGTCATTTACAACTCAATGTCCATAGCAGGCAGGGCTGGCAAAAAAGAAAACAGGATATGTTATGGGATGCATGCTGATAACATCTCAGAAAATGAGACAAACTGTCAGTAACTATTCTTCGAATGCAAATCAATGTGGATATGATAAATGGCAGACAACACCCCCAAAAATGGTGATACAGAGCAAACAGTACTTTTATCCAAAACTTGGCATCCAAATGAATGACCAAGCTGATGTCATAATGTTTAACAAAATTCATTATATTTGTCAAAGAGACAGGTGATGGTTCTTGCCTCTGGGCAAAATGACCTTTAATGTTCAAAATATGAGGTGTGCTAATCAAGCGCTAAACACAGGGACATACTAGGCTAATCACTTCAATTTTTTTTTTTCTGGGAAATTAACTGCGTCTCAAAATATAAATCTGCTAAGGGAAACCTTTCATGACTGTATATCATCGCAAATAATTATTGACACAGCACTGACAACCATGCTATATTATGCAAAGGACATCTATGATCAAAATAGCATTATTTCACAACCAGAAAGATATAAGTTAAAGAAGCTTGGTTTTGCTTCCAATTAACTAAAGCTTTGTGAAATTCTTTATCTTGTGGCATTGAATTTTGTAGACTTTGGCTCTCATCTGTCCAGTAGACTGCTGCCACAGTTGACAACCCTGGCTGCAGAGCTTATAGGCTTGTTCAAAGTTGCTGAAGGCACTGGATAACAATCCCATCCACCCATCTAGACTGTCAACACTAAAGAAGTAGACATCTGTCAGAGTAATTTGGCTGACTCCAACAGGCCCTCATTAAAGGGAATTACAAGGCATGCTGGCATAGAGGTGCATAATATGTCCAGAAACTTATGTGATTTCTCCTGGACAGCTTCCATTGAAATATCCAGTGTGACTGCCATTCTGTGCAGTAACTCTTGAAAACTTTTATAAGTATCTGGCTGTACTTTTTAGTATCAATGGTAGCATAGTCTCATCCGCAAACAAAGATAATACAGTGTGGAAACTGTGTGATTAACAGCCTGCAACTTCTCTTCCTCAGAGTCTGTGAGACAGATGTTTCAATCATATACAAAGTTCACGTGCTTGGGATGAAAAGACCCAGCTGTAATTGATAAAACAGAAGCAGGTTCAATTTGGCTGGGTTTGCTGGCATAGATAATAATCAAGAAAAAGTGTTTCAAGGACACAACAGTCACTAAATCATAATGTCACTCCTAGATCTTGGATAACAATCACAAGCATTGCAATACTGATCTACTGCTCTAATTAAGGAATCAAATACTGTTAAGGTTTTGTACACCACAATGCTAATACCACATGAAGGGTAGGAGTAAACGATAGAACAGTCAGTATCAAGGACTGGTATGGCAATTAAAAGAGAGTATACCAGCTGGGTCCTTTGTAGGTCCTTTATAGGTTTTGAATTTCACTTCACAATAACAGAATGGAAAGACAACCAGTTCCTTGTGCTAGGACTCAGAAGGACAAAACTAGACCCAAGCCTTACATATGTGACTCAGCTTACCACATGAAAAGTGTACTAGAGCATTTCTGTCTTCTCTTTCAGCATCACAGCTTTTTGCAAACACCTCTGACCTCAAGAACTACTTACAAAATAGCATATCTCAAGAATGTACCTCACATCCAAGGTAGTGTAGAAGTGCTTTGTGGACAGCAAAATTATTTCTTCACAGGAAACAAGATTATTAGAACTTCAGGCTTACACTCAGTCATAAGAACAAAACATTAGCAGAAACAACTTATAAAAATGCAATTCTTTTAAAAAGAGAATGAAATGTAGAAAAGAACTAAACCCCCACAACATTACTGATAAAACAAATCAGATAACAAACAGTCAGTTTGGAATTTTACAAAGTGACGAATTACTGTGTGCCTGGCCTGCAAAAAGGAATTGTGGTAGAGCTGGATCCATTCATCCTATAGCCCCATGTGAGCAGTATCTCATCATGCAAACAGACTCTGAGGATTCAACTCACTAAAAGAACCTGTTCCATATGTGTGGAACCCAAATACAACTTCAGTAGAATTTATGGATAAGACCTGTGACAAAATGCGTAACAATATTCCTTTACCTTACCCAAACTTTTGTATAAAGTCACAAATAGAAGATCTGCTGCTCCTCACAAATGCAAACCATGAACAGTTTTCCAGTCACTGCATATCAGCAACAGTATTCACTACCCTTTAGAGTGTGTGATCCACTAATGGTTTCAGTAGCATTGGTTGAGCACCCTCAAGGGGCAATACTTCTAAAGATATTGGCCTGCCTCAGTGTTAGTTATGCAAAACAAATGACTCACCTCAGCACTATCAACACTGCATAAACAGTAACGGTGAAGAGTAGAAATCGCAGCAATTCTAGCAGAATTGCACCAGATAGACAGGTTTAAGACCTCTCCCAGATATCACATACTCAAAGTTCCAAATTACAGTTAGACCTCCTGCTTTTTCCTGTATTTTTTCTTGTCTAAAATACTCTCATGCCCGAAAAGAAAAGGCGCCTGGTCTTTCTTAGTCTCTTTATTATTCTTTTAAGGAAGTTCCTCCTGTTGGCTGGTTTCAGAAAAATTGACTGTGGCTTATCCAGAATAATTTTGTGCACTAGGGACTTCTCTTAGAAATACTGAAATAAAATTGTTTACATAAAATAAAAAGATCCAAACTAAAACCAAAATAAGTTAAAATTCAGTAAAATTATTTCTTTAGCTTGCTTAAATACTCTCTCTTGCATTCCAAAGGTTTTAATTTCTGACAATATTAAAAAACATATTTGCTTTTGCATAAGATACACTTATTTTCTTTATTGTTCACCCAATAGCATGCATTAGGCTCAAACACTCATACATGGCAACTACAGTAGCTACAAGACCAAATAAAAATATTACAATTTTGATTCAGAACCGATTCCTAAAATTCAAAATGAGTATGAGAAACTCCAGGTACATTATCACCTAGATTTTATTTATTCGCATATACATCAGATTTCAGATGTTAAGTTCATATTTCATTGTAACGAGATACAATGTAGAAGCAAAATGAGTTTCTCAAAATAATTTTTATTGCTCTGTAAGCAGCATTAGGTTATTTACTATAAAAATATAAAGCCAATTTGATAAACTATGATAAAACATAGGAGCTGGTATAATAAAACATTTTACATTTTTAATAAAATTGATAGTTTCAAGATCAAAAGGGAAAAAAAAAAGAAGCAGATATCAGTGTTAGATTCCCAAAGGCATTATGATCTGATGTACACAGTACATTGCAAATCTACAGGTGTACAAATGTTACCTACTGCTTTGGATAGGCAGAAGAGTCACTGATTTTATATATATATATACACACATGCTATTGATTTCTTAACAGAAGAGGTTCTACTATCACTAGGACCACCTAAAGATCTTTAGCAATCCTTAAAAATTAACAGCCAGTTCAACAAGCACTAGCAGATACTGGGGGGACTGCCAGAAGTTTGTCCTGATCTTATTATATTCTTCCAGAGACATCAGCTTATAGACACCACAGATGACTAAATAGACACTGTACATGGACTTTCTAATTGATTTAGGTCCATTGTTCTTATTTTAACTATGCTTTGCATTAAATTAAAGAGAAGCATTTGAAAGTAAGCCATGTGTGGCATATGCTGCATACCTGAGGGTACTGTAGCTTCAGATAAGTGGAACCTCTTGTCACATACACAATTACTAGGTGGATAGCTTGTTCCCCAACACTCAATTCTATACCAACATACAAAGAGAAAGGTTTGCTGTCAACGGCAGTTCCAAAGCACTCCTCCTGTTCTGCCTAGGCTGAGCTAAATTAAAAGCGTCATTACAGAGCATACATGGCTTTTGGTTTAGTAATTGAACAAAACTTAAAAATACTGAATGTGAGGGAAGAATAGAAATTAGCAAAGGGAGGTTGGATGAGAAGTATAAAATGATATACAAATTACTTTCAAATCTGTCTCCTCTGTAGCCAGCCAATTAAAATCAAAGAAACCACTTTAATGGCCTAGAGGCAAGTGCAAGCTCTACAGCATGGAAATGAAACAAATGAGAAGCAAAAATTCTATTTGTCAGAGATGCTCTGCCCAGAAAGAATTAAATGCACTTCCCTCATTTGAGGAAAAGCGGGCATACTCAAAATGTCTCTTAGTAAAAATATGTTTAGTCCAGCAGGACATTTTCCTATGAAACTTTTTACTAAGAAGTTATTTTGGCAAGACAGTCTGCTTTTTCAGGAAGTTTAGCAGTGAATAGACATTTAAAATACTACAGTTCCAACAACACCAGTCAGTTCTCCTACGAAACATCCTCAGTCTGTGGATTAGTGTAGTAACATTGCCTGTTTTCAGCAGAAATTGTTATTATTTACATATCTCCCTAAGACCATGCAATGCCTCTCAGCAGTACTCGTATTTCCTCCTTGAATTTCTTGTAACAGGTAGAAAGACAAAATATATACTTGCTGTTTGTGACTGCCATTGATGTTTTATAGGCTTGTCTAGACTATTAAACATCTCACTCCTTCACATCACATCAGTGATAGGTACTAGCAGAGACCATCAGAACACCAGTTAAAACAACAACAAACAACACAACCACTGTAAGAAATTGGTGTTGTGAAGAAAAGTTTACATTTTGTTCCTAATGTATGACAGTAGAGAAAAAGCAGGAAACACAAAATAGAGAGGGAGGAAAACACAGGGGAACTGGTGCTATTTCTGCTCAGTCAATTTCTTGAACAATTTCCTAGTGGCTTGCCTTGGCTAGTAGGCTTTTTGGTTCACTGCACTGATCTAAAGAACAAACATAGGCTTAGGAGATGAATACCAGCTAAGAGACATACAGCTACTGAATACGTGGTTTGTATCATTGACATTAAGTGATTAGCTGAATTTGAGCTTGCCTCATTTGATTTCCAGATAAAGGTTAAAAAAAAAATTATGCAAATCTGAAGTTTACTTTTCTTTCTACATTCTCAGCAAGCGTATCTATGTTATTTGTACCTGGGAAAGGTCCATTTTCAGAAAGAAAATGCAGACATATAATCACTTAGGTCTTAATACAGGCTTCTAGACATAAGCTCTGAATAATGTAACCTGACCTAATGCACAGCAAAATACAAATTGATAACTTCAGCTCTAACACAGTAGTAGACTAAGCTATTGTTAAATTTCAAGCTCTTCAACTCCTTAGTGAATCAGTTTTGATCAAAAACTACGAGATCGCACCTTTACAATACGGTCCTTCTTACTTATGTAGATTAATTCCTTTTCTTAAATTGCCTTAACTAGAGCTAAAGCTTTATAAACAACACGGACATCACTTTTGTGAACTTCGTTGTACTGATCCATCAAAAGGAACTAATCTGTGCTGCTCTAAAAACATAAAAGGAAACAAATTACCCATGCTCAATATCTTAACTCTCTCCTTCACATCACATGAGTGTTAGGTACTAGCAAAGACTAAAGAAATGTTTAAGTGGTTCTAAACAACAGATGGGATTAGAAGGATTATAGGAAAGGTTACTCCTTAATATGAGTCATTTCACAAGAGTGAACTCCTCAGCCATTGAAGTAGTTTCCATTCAATCAGTAAAATATATAAAGTGGGCACAGATGAACATATCAATCTACAACTAGAAAAGCTTTCTTAAAATTTGAAAACTGCTTAACTTCTATGCAACCATCAAGTAACTAAGAATGTGTATCTCTTCATACATGTTAATTCTCTCTCTCTCTCTCTTTTCTCAAGGTTTTCTACTCTCAGTTTCAAAATCTCTGCAAAAGATAGAAGATGAAGATATGTTGCTAACCACATTAAATCTAGGAAAAACTCTTCAAAATGGAGATAGAACTGCAAACAGAGGAGCTATACCTTTGCTGAAGCATTTTATGACTGAAGACAGCAGCGTTTTGGATGGAGAAGATGACAGAAACATGAAGTTTTTGGTGAGCTTTCAGTTTTATATTTTGGCTTAATTGTGAAGTGAAAATTCTCTTTATAGCCCTTTAGAAAAAAAGTATAATTTAAAGCAATAATCCAGCGAAAATGCCAAAACATCAGTTTAGCATACTATAGTCAAGAGTAAATTTTCAACTGTAAGAATCTAATTCCAAGATTTTAAATGTGTTGAATAAATGAAATTCATTTTTTACAGAGCTATATGGATCAAAAACTTGTGCAGCAAGAGGTTTTTACCTTCACCTAATATAAGACTCATTATTTTGTCATATTCTTTACCATAAAACCATTTCAGCCAAAGATGTAATGCAAGTCATTACTTTTAAAATATCATCTTGAAATATAAAATATTTGCACTGCTAATCTAAAGCATACAAAGTCATGTATAAAAAGTGAATACAACTGACTTTTGAAATTGCTACTCTTGTTTTGTCTTAAAACAGGACACAGGTTCCAGACGTGATTTTTTAAATCATGTTATGGCAATCAACCTGCGTAGAAAACAACTACCTTATTTTGCACTGAAGGGAGACATGGTTTTTCCAGCTGACACTGAAATTCAAAATATTGAATCAATACAGGAAAGAGAGACTCCTGACGAAGAAAATTTAGCTAAATTCCCTATAGGAAGAAGAGATTTTGACAGTAAGTCTATTTTCATTTTTACACAAAAATTATTTCATTCCGGTAAAGTATAAAACAATATCTACATAGCAATTTGATTAAAGTTCTTTTAGAATCTCTATGTCTATTGTGGTTCCCAGAGGAGAAGCACTTGTTAAATCAATACTTCCAGAGGCCATAAAGAATTCTAGTTCTTTGATGATTTAAACATCCAGGTTTTTGGTTGTTTGTTGTTTTTTTTTTCTCCTAGTGCTCAGATGTATGCTGGGAAGAGTCTACAGACCTTGTTGGCAAGTCTGAAAACTACTGATCTACACCCCCTTCTTTGAAGATTAAATCCATAATAAAATGTTGAATGTAACTTGAAGTTAGTGTGGCTATACATACGCATCCAAAAAAACTTTCCAACTGCATTGTAGAGGAAAACGCAATTCACTATGAAAAAGGAACATAGCTGCAATTACTTATGATGTATTGTTATTAAAAAAATAAAACTTCTGCATAATCTAGACTCATAAGTATTTGTCTATTATTACACACAAGTTCCACTTATTTGAGTATGAAAGGAAGCAATTCATTCATTTCACCCTTTTCTTGCAAAATTTTACAGCTTCTGAACCAGGCAATGTAGCACATATTTCAAAACAAAAACTTACAGTCGAAAAAAGTGAGTTAATTTTGCCTGACCAGCAATCAACTTAATCTTTCTTGCAGTTGCGCTGCGCATTCTTTTTCCACCGATTTTGCTGTCCAATTCCTCCTGAGAGTTGTTTGAAGTCTTTGGTCTCTTAGCAATTTTTATCAAAGATGGTTCACTTCCCTTATCACAGATTACTTTGTCATTATTCAAATCCATCTGTTCATTCCTGGAGTTCTTGTTTCTTGGCTGACAACTCAGCTTTCCCATTTCTGTACAACTTCTAGTCTGGTGAACATTTTCAGAAATAGTTCCAGGCACTGGTACATCAAGACATGAATTCATACCTTCTGTCATGCAAGAGTATCAAAAACATATGTGAAGAAATGAAAAGTTACCTGGGATTATTCATCTTTTTTCTATCAAAGGGCTGCCATGTGATTTTTTTTTTTAAATCAAAGCTAGTGCTTTATCAGTAAAACAAAACTATGCAGGTCATTGCAGTTACATTTGCTGGGTTCCTAGGTGTGCTGACAATTTAGAATGACATTGCTCAAAAACATGTGATGGAAACTAACTTATGGAAGTAGATTTAGAACTTTAAGATATTGGAAATATTGCTTCAAGGTCCTGGAAATTGTATATATGATACAGTATATAGTGGAGTAAACCAAATTTTCTAATGGCAAAAGTACACATTTCGCTTAGCTTACTGTAGTAAAATAAGAAAAAACATTACATATGTAATATGCACCCATTTTTTTACCTCAAGAAAGTATCAATACATACTTTTCATACAGATTTATATTTTCAAAGCATTAGCATTATAACTCTAATGTAAAGACATTTAACTGATCATAGCATACACAGAGCAATGAGACATGTCTGTTTTTTTCTTGAAAACATTTATACTTCAGATTTACTAAAGCTTATTTGATAACATTTCAAATATTAGTTATCACGTTTGCTCAGTCAATCCTACTACAGCTTACCTGCGAGATATCCAGCTTTTAAATGTTGCTTGTGTGCAGGATCTATGCAGGTTGGAACCTGGCCACTGCTGAGGAAATGCTGACCCATTATTTCACTCACTTCATTCTTGTATGTACATGCAAACTGAGATTTGATCAAAGATTGTTTCACCTGAAAATAGCAATCTGGAATTAGCTTTATTTTTTAACAATAGTAAAAGACTACTTACTACTGTAAGACTAGTAAAATTAGTGTCCCCTTCCTCTTTCTTGAAAGCTTTTAGGACACATAGAATACCTGAAAAATTAGTATTCTCACATAAAAAAATATTTATGAAGTATTCATTTCCAAAGTGTAAAGGCTTTCGAGAATACTAATTTAGTAATTTTTTTTAATCTTTTTTTTATCTCTTCTAGAAAGTTACACATTAACTTGCATTAACTTTTAAATCCTGAATGTAACATTTTCTGTCAAAGTTACCTCCCTCTTTGAACAGAATTCAGTCTCCATTTTGATTAGCTGTCATAGCTGCTACAGTCAATTAACAAAACTTGTAAAGGTCATCATCTCTGAGAGGTCAGTTTATAAATGCCAATTACAGGATGAGTCTCACCACTTAACCAGTTTAGACACAGAGTAAGGCAAAATAATAAAAGTAAAAAGGAATGCCAGATAATATAAACTAAACTTCAGTATACTTGTAATTAAAACTGAAATATAAAATACTATTACAGATCTTTGGCAAATTTCAAATTTGCCATTTGCTTACAAAATAAAGCCATTTCCCTGTTGAAAGTCAATGTCTAACTCCATATTTGTCAAAATATACCCACACCACTTAAGTTGCTAGAAATCTACAGTATTGAAGAACATTACTGTATCTGGTTCAGCATGTTCATCTCCACCTATTAGACTTGGAAGCACAAGTAAACCGAATATTTGGCTCAACTAAAAGAAAATAAATAGATATTTTTGATATATTCAATATATCCATATTTAATGGAATCAAGGGTTTCAGGTCCAACTTCCTCAGTTTATACTTAAGTTACAGCTTCACATCAGCTTAGAATTTCAGGTAAAAGCTTTGTGCTTTCTGGTCAATTTATCATAAGTGCTATAGACTCTGCAAGCAAATTATGCCCTCACTTCCATGTGAAAGTCTATTGGATTATATAAAACACGTTGAAATAACACAAAACAGAACATAGAACATAAAACTGTGATATATTAGGATTTCAGCTAATAATTCTACTACAACAGCACAGGTGAATTCATATAAATTTGAGCTAAACATAGCACAAATATCAGCAAAAAGAAAAATAAACATTGTCACAGAAGAAAAGTTGCTATATATATAAATAATGGGAATCATTTATCAGATAACAGATTTACAGCCGCTTTTCTGATTAAAAAGTTTACATTATGCAATTCCACTTTTCTTCTTAACACAAGCATGTTTAAATCTTACAGTTCAAATTTGACCCTTACAGATATATTTTTCTCCTGACTCAAAATCCCAGCTTTAGACAGAAAGAAAATATTATGTTCTCAGAAACCTCCTTTCATAGAGGCTTTCATTCACAAAATTCAGTCATAATTTATGCCACATTCATCAGATACTGTTTTTACTCATATAAACCAGCAGCTTTTCATCACTGAGACGCAACCTAAGTATCTCTTTGTGATACAGCAGTTGGTCAGGTGAACACATCTAGTCTTTTTGGAAAAAAATATCCATTTACTGAAACTTAGTTCTTCTGACTTAATAGCTCTGTACATGAATAGTTTTACTTTAAACTTGGTATTCACTTCAAGAGTACAAAGACCTGATTTTTCCACTTGTCCATCACTTCCAAAATGCAATTTCGCTGGGCTAGATAACAGTCTGGGAAAGAAAGGCAGATTTAATAGGGAGAAGTACCCAGTCTGACTCTCCAGAGTTCTAATCTTTTTTACTATTCTGTAACTAAAACATCTACCAAAAGGTAAGAATTTGTACAAAGACATATACAGGGTTTTGTGTGCTTCAAGTTTATGCCTTAGTTCAACAAATCATTAAGTGTATGTCATTAACTTCATACACTTTTCAGAAAGCATTTTTAAGAATACAGAATAAACATAAGAATTTGAAACACTTAAAAATGCAACTCGAATTTAGTTTAAACTTAATCAACATCTTATATTCTGAATATTGTAATTGTACAGTAAGGGGCTTATATATTCTTTAAGCTTAAGGTTACTGTAATAATGATGAAAAACATTTTTCTGTATTTGTTGTATTTCTTAAGCACTTCATCTTAATCCTTTAAAATTCCCTCATTTCTTATTGTTCAGCAAGTAGCACATCACAAATTACACAACAATAACTTGCACAGAGTTCCATCAAATTCATATTGCAAGAGGCAAACAAGGTAAAAAATGTGCTGAGTTGATGAAGCTATATTAAACAGCACAAAACCCATCAAACTTGACAAAGAAGCATAGTTACCATTATATAGCCAACAATAAATCCAGTTATTTTTTGGGGACATCAGGACTGCTTTTTACCACTCCCATCCAACACCTCACTAACGTGGAATCAAATCATAATACGTGGAATCAAAGGACAGCAGTCAACTCCAAATACAGAAAAACTTGCAGTAAACATCCATCTTTGTTTCAGCTTCACTGAAGCTTAAAATATGCCTCAAAACTTCACTTTGCATTGCATCACATACCAATTAGTCATTTGCAAACAGTATGCAAAGGTCCACAAAATATTAGTTTCAGCTGATGCAAGTACTAATCTAGAGGGTATGTATGAATCAAGAGTGCAAGACTAGGTTAGTTGAAGCAGTTGAACTTCCCAGCTAGTCTCGGAACATATATTTCCTAGTAAAAACAACTGTATTACATTGAGTGAGGTAGCAATAGGTAAATTTTAATAGCCTGAAGCACAAACAAAAGAGCACAAGTCTAGGGCTGAATGTCTTTAAAGAAACATTCTTCACTGGAATATTTTTAATGAAGAAAGATCAACTTAAAACGTGATTGAAGCACACATAGCAAAGCCTGTCAACAGCTTGAAACGGCTCTTAGAAATCAGAGTTCTTTTAAATTAAATTCCCTGAAATCCACTACTTTGAGAGCACCACCCTAATGACCCACAGTTCTGGGAGACCAAAAAGATGCTGGTCTCAATTTGCTAATTTGGTAATAAAGTAGTTGCACACAAATGGCGTGCAATGAACTCAGACTTACTATCTCCCCTCCTCTTCACAAGCAAGGAGGATGTTGCTGTTATCTCTGCACAAAGAAAGAAATATTGCTGCATTTTAAAAGAAAGGGCTTGCTGTTATCACTGTTCAGCTGGAAGAAAATACAATACAATTTAAGAGTGTTTCAGCATGTGTGGATCAATTAGTAGTCCTAAAGAACAGAAAGAGCAGGACATTCTCTAGATATAGAAGGCAAGGTGGTAGAAGTTCTTCAGCTGTTGAAGATGCAAATATAAACCCTTCACTTTTGTATGAAATATTAATGGTGCATGCTCTGTTTATTTCTAAAAGTTAGTTGATAATCTATTCCAGATCTCCTCCCAGCATCTGCATACAGACAGTACTGCCAATATTTGGTCACCAAGAATGTTGAAATTTGGGTTTTATACACTGGAATGGCATAATAGAATTTGAAAACCTACATCAGTAACAACAAACACATGCTTTTTATTTTCTAGCCAAACAATTAGAGTACTATTTTGAAGAGAAAAATAGATAAAAAGAGAAAATGTCTTTTCTCCATTGTCCTTCTAGAAAAAAAAAAAGTAAAGGTAAGTTGAGAGACAAAGTTGCAAAAGGGAAGGGAATTGCAAAGAGAAGAGTAACTAAACAATAAATCATAAGTATTATCACCAAACCAACATACTCCTTACAGATTGAAACTACTAGTCAGTATAGTGTTCATAATTATATTCCACTTAGAAATAAATATTTTCTGCTACAATAGATGAGACTACTACCTGAGGAAGATTGTTTTTTCTCTATTACTATGAATTTTCTGCTCACAATTATTGTGGATATACAGAAAACTCTTGATAACTTCCTGTTGATAGTTTTCCAAGTCACGGTTTATTTGTACTGGAATCACAAATAGGCAAAACAATTCTCTCAAGTAACAGCATTTAGAAGACTAAGCAATGAAAAATAACAGAAGTGCACGAAGCTAGATATTAAGTCATTTTATATAGGCATGAACAAGTCACATGAGAAAGGCAGACTGGGATTTTTTGCTTTGTGGAGCTTTTTACTTGGAAGGATTTCTATACACAGTAAAATTACAATGAACTTCAAGCATGCCAAGATTTGTTAGAGTTCTGAAGCCACAAATTCCTTTTAAAACTAAAACTACAGTTATGTTCCCAACTCGAGGGAAATAGTGCCTCATATAGGAAAGATTGTCTCCAGTTACATTAAGAAAAAAAAACATGTCAAACTACTGAAACTCCTTGCAGCTGTTTCAGGGTAAATGTGTTAACAATGCAGCAGGATTTCTAAAACAATGTATCAAAAGGCCAAAACAATCCTAAGTTTACAAAGAAAGCTCTGTTACTCTTTCATATATCGCATGCTCATAGTCTAATAGCTTCTGTTCCTTCCTTCTCAATTCCTAAAGTTCTAGGTTTCACCCAAGCCCCATTAGTTCAAGATGAGTTTTACCTACAACTTGAAAGTCTAATTAATCCTTTCTTGTGCAGACAATAATTTTATTATGCCACATTTTTGTGGTCTTAAGTTGTTCTAACCTAAACAAAGCAGGTGATTGTAACAGTCCTATTCCTCTCTCACTGACAAGCAAGACTTCAATAACCCCACTGAAATCAACAACACAGGTAGTCAAACAACAGGGTATCTACCCATTTCAGATAAATAGAAGTATGATTCAAAGCAGCAGACATAAGGTTAGATGAACCCTTCTCAGAGAAAATACCTCTCTCCTGCCCAATTAAAGTTTCCTCATATTTTTATAAAGCAGAGAGGAGTGATAAGGACAACTGACAATAAGAGACATAATTCAATAGATGTTCCATAGACCTTTCTGAAACCATTCACTAAAAGACACTTCACAAACAATATATAAACTCAAAATTCTAAATTGTCTCTCAAAGGAAGATTGAGTGTCTTATTATTAATTACTCTTATCTGCTTCTGCTGGAAGGAATGAAAAAAAAGAAACATGCTAGTTCCCCAGACTTCCTCCTCAAGGAATAAGAGCAACAGCTTTGCCTCCTAACAAATGCTTTTATAGTTAGGTGATCTTTCTGCACCTCTCCCAGTACTTAATGAAGACTGAAAGACAGAAATATTTCTTTGTCTTTCACTGTTGCCAGTAATTTGTTTTGGCACAATGGAAATACCCACAAATTTATTTTATTCTAAAACACCAATTCCAGTTCATAGCTACCTGTTCACTTTATCCACTCTCCATATTTTTAGATACTAGACACATACACATGATGTTTGTGCTCTAGGTCTAAAGATTATCAGTCTGCACTCCTCCAGGTAATTCTGCCAAAGGTGAGATCAGCTCCTCTTAAGGAAGGAGCGGGCCTAGTAATTTTATTGTTTCCTCTCTCTTCCTTTAACTTAGAGAAGTCTTTTTCCTTTGACTGTCTAGATTTTCCTAGATTTGCTTTATTCAACACATATATCTTGATGGGACTCAGCATATAACCAAAGTAATCACTACCATGGGGTTCTTCCCCTCTCAAATATCACGGGAAAGGAGACTTTTACAAACAAGTTCTGTCTCATGAGTGATTGTGCATTTGGACTGTAGGCTAACCATCCAACCACCCTATGAGAGGCAGCATGGCAAAAAAGGCTCAGTTTTATGAAACTATTGCCATCATCACGCATACTGCATAAGAAACTCAGAAGAATCATCGACATTGAGAAACACCATGTCCCTATTGTCTTATTCGAAAAAAAAAAGTACATTATCTCTTCAGAGTCAGTTGTTAAAATGAGTGCATTATGCACAACAAAATTTAGAACTGTAAATTTTACAAGCAACCTGTACATATTTCAAGATAGTTGTATGAAATAATAATGATAAATACTAGTACAGCACTTGAGATCTATGGTCATGGACAATGAATTCATTGTGCTATGTGCTGCACAGTAAATAGAGAACAAAATTTATTTCTACCTAGAGACATTACAATCTAAGACATTAAATATATGGATTCACAGAGAAAGGAACTGAAATTAGTCATTGTAACAGTACTTTGTGCTGAGGTGGAGGCCTGTTAACTTTTGGAGAGAGGTTGATTTAAAGGTACTGAGAAAGGTCTAAAAGGAGGATAATGAGTTCTGCAGATACTGCTTCAGCCATAGAGAAACAATATAAAGCAGACAGTCAAAAGAGCTAGTCTGAAGATAACAAACAATGAAGAATGGTATAGCAGGCTGAATGTAAGCAAGAACAGATATCTCAAAGCAGCAAATCACAAATAATCAATGGGTTGGGGTAGATTAAAGCAAGAAGCTCATACATACTGCAACTGAAATTAACAGAATGAGATGTAAACAGAAGGATGGTATCTAGTATCTAAACACTTTGATAACAGGTTTTTCTATGGCAATCTTAGTGAAGAAAGATAGGCTAAAGCTGCAACTCTTAAGCCCCCCAAAATACACTGCAGCACATCAAAACCCGCAAATTGATACTTAATACATTATATTTGAGTGGACACATGGATAGAGATGAATATATTCCAGGGCTGTTATGGAGTGAAAAACTAACAGTTTGGGATACCATCCTCAGTGTCAAACATATCAGGAAAGACAGACATATCACTTCAAGATCAACAATTGGGTATTCACAGAATGGTATAGAATTAACACAAATGTCAGTTTTGACAGAAGGGACACTTAGGTCGGATATAAATCTGTGAACTGCTCATTTAAAGACGACAGCCAAACTTCTGTTTGTAGAAATATTCTACCTTTTATCAAAGAAGGTACAGGAAAAGAGACAGACAGAGCCCCATATAGTCTTCACAGAAAAAGGAAGAAAAGGAAGGAGTAGAAACAGGCAAAAGAAACTCTGTAAAAATTGGTAGCAAGGTAGAAAGAAAAACAGAAAAAAGATAAAGTGAAAGATAAGTGTTTTCAAGAAATCAGGATTTTATGTAAGAGGATAGAGACCAAGGATGAATGGCAGAGAATTATCTGAGTTTTAGTTAGAGAAGTCATTATGTTTGCCAATAGCAATTTTAGTTGACTGGAAGGAGATGTAAGGCTAAAGTGAATACAGGAATACAAGAACAGTAATTCCAGCCTTCACAATAATACAATATAGCTTAGATGGCAATGTTTGACTGATACAGAGAGAAGAGAATTGCAAATATAACGTGACTCTACGCTGATACCTAATTGAGGAACATTAACACTCTGAACTGCATGATTTTTATTTTCATTTTTTAAATGGAAAAACATCTTGAGATATTTGGCCTCAGTTCCATGCTGCACTTTGTCTCTCTGGTACAATAGGATACGCTGGAAGAAAGCCATAAAGAAGACTGATTGAGATTTCTAGAGGCAGTTTAGGAGCCTCAATTTTGCTCTAAGATATGAGTTGTACAGCCCCAAGCAGCCATTTGGTTTAACATGTTAGTCACGTCGCCATCCACACTGCTAAATTAGGGAATTCACCATTACAAATTGAATCCACAAAAGATAATGCTATAAGCAAGTTTTACAGTATTCTAAGCCGCCAAAGAAAATTTAGAAGCGTAAAGCACAGATTTTAGACTTATTGCTTGTTCTCTTTGAATTTTGGTTTTCTTAAGACAAAAGGTCATTTTCATTTCAAGATAGTCATCCCCAATTATGCTAGGCACCTGCTGAGCATCCAAATCAGTTTTAGAGGTTCACTGAAAATCTCAAGACTTGGCTAAAACACCAGATGTTTCATGCTATTTTGCCACAGGTACATTTTATTTTGGCAACCATGGTGAAGCAAGACTAGAACAAGAGTCCCACAGAAGTTAGATTCTTGTATTGTATTATCAAAGATCATAGGAGTCACAGAATCCTTATTAGTCAGACACTGCAAAAGCAGCACAGGACTGTGTCGTGATGAACCTTTGCATGCAACTCCTACTCCCAAAATATAGCTTACTCAATTACTCTGAAACCTCTGAAAGAACTACTATTTACACAGAAATTATGACAGATAATTTGGTATTTTTGATTAGCAAAACATTATTTCTAAAAAGAGTTAGAACAGTTTTGTAATATGAATCAGCCTAAAGACTCATATTTTTGATTGTTTCTGTCAAAAAACTTGTGAGTTTCCAGTAAAGGTCTCAAAGGTGACAAGTAATTACTTTTAGGTAATAATTTTGGTACTTTGACACTGAACACAGCTGTTCATGAATCAGGTTACAAAATCTCCACTAAGATAGGAAAACTATCTACTTCAATGCATTATCCAAACAGCATATCACATTTTTGCTGTATGAGTAAAGTTGTAATTTAAATACAGTGTTTATCACAGAATTAATAAATGAAGAACCTTTATCAGCTTTAATCTTTCAATTTGCCTATGAGTTTTAAGCTAAATTTCACCATAAGTAGTGCATGTATCCAAAATGCCCATCATTCATCCCACCCCCATTCCAAAAAAAGCACTCAGAATGAATTTGCAGTATATTTAAAACACATGCTGGAAACACTGACAGTGCTTTTCATTTTACTTCCTTTTAATAACTTTCTACTTCTCAGACATGTCCTATACCAAAATTCCCCTCGTGTCCTGTGGCAGAAAGATATTTTCCATTGTGCAGCTCTAGAACTATTTCTGATGGCTTAAAGCACCTCTGTTCTCTTCCTTATATACTAATTACATTTATAGTTTTACCTGTTGTCAAGATTAAATTTGTAAAAAATCTTAAGTCATAACTTTTATTTAGCTGACTGTCATAATGCCATGGAAGATACAAGCTCTGCCTCTTTCCATAGTCCCAATATTCAAAAAAAAAGAAAGACTATGTGAAATGCAATACACCAGAAGACTGTAATTTTTAAAACCACTGAAGCTGTTCTTTTGAACAGTGTCACTCACAACACCAACATACTCTTTTAACGCTCCATTTCACCTACAAAACAGCAAACACTAGCATCTTTATTTTATGGTTCACATAGCAATGTTATGGAAATGTCCTCAGAATGTTACAAATAAAAATAACTTGCCCAAAAATGCAATTATTATCATTATTGCACTTTTAGAATGCCTCTACTATCAGAACTGAAATCACATTCCTGTGTTCAGTTTTATTTTTTTTCACATAGCTTCAGTTTTATTTCTACAGTCCTGAAATACACAGATGGTTAAATGAAGAGATATAAATGAATTCAGTATATCTCCATTAAGAGATGTTCATTAGGATGTATTTTTAAGTTTAAAGCCTTTCTCTTCTGGAGTTTTAGATACTTCCATTCATATTACAACAATGTTTGAGCTGGCCAATTCCCATAAGTTAATCACAGTTACATCTCTTTAGCTATAGGATACATTTCAGCCAAATATTTGAGAATTTTAACAGCATTATTTTCATTTTAACATTGTTATTTCAGTGCATTGAAAGTCACGTAAGAATACCTACACAGTACCTTCATTTTTTTTTCATCCATACATTTCTGAATACGTTGTCTAAGAGGTTTTGGAGAAGATCCATTGGATTGTGCTGGAGATCTATTTTAAAAAGAGATAAGAAGTATAGAGAACATGTAAAAGCAATTACCTAAGAAGAATAGTTACCATATCAAGTTCCTCAGAAACAGGAAGACAAGTATCTTTGCTTTCCAAGCCTTACTTTGTTTTCTCCCTTCCTAAGTAACCACATGTGCTGTGACAACCGAAGATAGGACAATGAAACCAAGCCTACAGTTCCAATTTTTGGTATTGTTTTGCAGTATGTTTACAATACTGTAGTTCTGCAATATTATTATGTGTGATTCTACTTACACCCCCCCAAGAGGTTGACATCCAAAGTAATTTTCTTCATATTTATAGAATTCTCAGTAGAGACACTTCCAATCTGCTATATTACAGTATGTGAACAGATACTTATATTAGCATGTAATGCAAAAAGTTCACACATATAAGATATTTTAGGTCTTGAAATAAGAATTAACGTGTGCATCTGTAAATAATTACTTCTCTTTATATTTGTGGCACAGCCAGTGTGCATATGAGGACAGGTTTTTTTTCAAAAATAACTCATTATTTTACTTATTTAGCTTGTTCTGTTCAATTATAACACAAATACAGTTTATTTAATTCAGGTCTTTATTTTACTTATTTCTGTTTGTTTGCGCTGGACCTTGCAATGGCTTTGCTATTTAAATTGCCAAAATAAGTAGCTTTAGAACCAGAACAATAGCATAGATGGGAGCATGCTGGAGTCCTCTTTGCAACCCAAAATGACAAAATTCTCAGCATCCCATTTTTCCAATAGCTGCTGATTCCTGAGGATAAGCTACTGATTAAATCATCACTGCTTCACCAGTGCATGGATAGGTAAGTTCCCTTTTCAGTGCCCACAGAAATGGGTTTTCAAGAAATTCTTTGTTTTGTACACCAGATCAACATGAGTATTCCTTAAATAGCAGGAAATCCGAAAAAGCAAGAAAAGAGCAAGCAGCAATGACTGGCTTTAGCATTAATAGGATAAGAAGGTAATGGGGATGATACAAAATACAGCAGCAAACAAAACCTGAATACTTGTTGAACATGCAGAACCAGAGAAAAAGAATCTTTACTGCAAAAAGATTTGAAAATACTTAATCCATGGTCATGCAGAATTTATGTCTACACCATAAATAATATCACTAATTATATCAGAAACACCTTACTTTGGTTTCAGTATCATCACTATATCTTTATGTTTGCTTAAAAAAATTACAAGTACTATGGGAAAAACATCAGACTTCTGCCTTGCATGCAGTTTCAAAATACAAAAGAAAATCAAGAGAATTTTATTTTAACTTCTATAATGCATTTCTAAAAATAATATTTTCAAGAAGATTGAAATGAGTTGTTTACAGAAGGATAATATATGACAGAGGTACTAGAGAACAGGTCAGCTTAGTTTGGATGTTCTAAAATATCAAGGATGTATAGTTGATGCTTATATTTTCAGTTGCCAAATACACATTCATTTCACAAATTACAATGAAAATATTTTTAAATAAAGCCAACAAAAAAAATAACACAATAGCTGCTTCTCAGAAGTAGCATTTTTGCAGGATTTCAGTGCAGAGAAATCAGCCTACTCAACTGATCTAGAATTTTATTAAAAGAAGACTAAAACAAAGCAAGAAAAATTCCTAAAATGCTAAAGTTTTGAAGAAGAAATGCTCTCATTTAAGCTGTCTTCGTCTGAAAATTAATAGTGCTCTCAAACTGACCAGAACCCAGACAAAACTACTCAGAAACTTTAAATATGTCTTGGGAACCTTCATTAATGAAATCTCTAGAAATAACAAGAAGTATTTTAAAAAAACTCAAAACAAGAACTACCATGTAATCAAAACCCATAAAACAATAACTATTGTAGGAGGCAACCAACAATCTGACACACAGAATCAGATTAGCAACAAGAATCTGAGAAGTGCAGTGATGCCAAGTGCCAAAGGTACTGCCATTTATGCGGTAAACTGTTCCAGATTTACTATTAACAATACAGTGGCAAAAAGACTGCAAATATTTGAGACATAAGCATTAGCAAAGAAGTGTCACACATAGAGGTGCCTGTATATAGGAGCAAACCAGAGTGACACCTTCGCTACTATCCTGTGTAGAATAAGGTGCTCTGCATCCTTCAAGCAATTGGAACTGTACAGTAAATCTGCTAAACAAATGCAGAACACAAATATTTGATAAAAATTCAGAACAGATGTTGCTTGCAAGTTTCATTTCTGCTTTTTGCAAAGTTTTTGATTCCTAAACCAATCATTTAGGATAGATCATAAATAGCCTGTGTGGTAGGTGAGGAACTGGCTGACAGGTCACACCTGGAGAGTGGTGGTAAATAGCTCTTTTTCAAACTGCAAACCTGTCACAAACAGGGTCCTCCAGGGATCAATACTGGGTCCAACGCTGTTTAATATCTTCATAAGTGATCTTAATGATGAGATCAAGTACACCCTGATGAAGGTTGCCAATGATACCAAACTGAGTGGGGGAAGCAGACATTTTGGAAGGCAGAGCCACCCCTTCAAGAAGACCTGGACAGGCTGGAAGAATGGGCTAACAAGAATTTTAGGAAGCTTAGCAAGGACAAGTGTAAGGTCTTGCACCTGGGAAAACATAATCCAGGAGTGCAGCACAGGTTGGGAACTACCTGGCTGGGGAGTAGCTCTGCAGAAAGGGACCTGAGGGTCCTGATGGACAAGCTCAATATAAGTAAACAGTGTGCTGCTGCTGCAGCAAGGAAAGGCAAAAGGATGCTGCGTTGCATCCACAAAGACATGGCCAGCAGAGGTAAAGAAGTAATTACGCCATTCAGCTCAGTGCTTGTCAGGCCACACCTGCAATACTGTATTCAGCTCTGGTCCCCACTATACAAAAAAGATGCGGACAGGCTGGAGAGGGACCAGAGAAGGACCACAAAAGTGATCAAAGATGGGGAAGTATGTAACATGAGGAAAGGCTGAGAGAAATGGGTTTGTTCAGCCTTGAGAAAAGAAGGCTTAGGGGAGACCTTATCACCGTGTTCCAGTATTTAAAGGATTGCTGCAAAGAAGATGGAGACTTCCTTCTTACAAGAAGTCAAGTAGAAAAGACAAAAATTTTTCACAATGAGAACTATCAGCCACTAGAATAGTCTCCCAATAGTTGTGGATTCCCCAACACTGAACACTTCTAAGATTCAGCTGGACAGGGTGCTAGGCCATCTTATCTAGATCATGCTTTTCCCAAGAAAGGCTGGACAGATGACCACTGAGGTCCCTTCCAACCTGGTATCCTATGATGAATTTAATAATTTGAAGCAATTATTTCTAAATCAAAGTACACAGGTATTATTTTAAGAAAAAGAATACTGGAAAATAAAATCTGAAACAAATTGACCACTAAGAATTACAAAGGAAAAGACATGTCTAGAAATAAACATAAATTCCCAGAGACCAGTATTGGCTTACACCTTCAACACAAAGTTGTTAAACAAATGTCTTATCTGTTTGGAGAAAATGCAAGAAAATTAATTCAACTGAAAAATCAAATGAGGTAAGTGAAATCAAAGCACTTTTATTGAGAAATAAGTGGTTTAAAACCCATTTTCAATTGAAGAGTTACTTCAGAAAAATAATGCCAAGATTTCTAGCTCTGAATAACAGCAGTGTTTAATTCAGAAGAATTCAGGTGGGTCTTAATTCCATTCAGATAGAGCATTAACCAATATCTGATTAAGTTCCTTTTCATTCTGGTAAGAATATAATCATGGTGAAGTTTATTAAATTAATGAAACAATTTAAAAAGTAATGTGTATGAATTTTCTTGAATCTGAAGTAATGGAAAAATAACCCTGTTTTCAGTATCTTATTTTAAGGTTGTTATGTAATGAAATAGAAATGTCTAACTACAGCTATCCACATATGTGAGAGGTGAGAGAAATATTCCACAATATGTTGTTGTAAGATGCCTTTTATATTAAAAATTACAGGTTTATTTAAATTTCTTATTAATGTAACTATTTTTTAAAGCTTTTTATTAGAACGTGCTTGCTCCTTTGGTTTCATAAAAGAGGTCAATTGGTAAATGAAATTGAACCCTTAAATTCTTTGGATTTTTATATCATTCATCTTCCACTTTAGGACATATCACTTTTTCTTTGCTGTTACCCTTACAACC
The DNA here is from genome assembly GCF_000703405.1 of Apaloderma vittatum. Taxonomy (NCBI): domain Eukaryota; kingdom Metazoa; phylum Chordata; class Aves; order Trogoniformes; family Trogonidae; genus Apaloderma; species Apaloderma vittatum. Next base: position 29,759 of record NW_009700608.1, on the reverse strand, counting down.
TTGCACCTGCACGCTCCGACAGCATTGTTATGGTGGGCTCTCACGGGAAATGACTGACACCAGCATTGTAGTTCTTTTATGTCAGGGAACTCCAGAACATACATGCATAGAGTTTAATAAGCAACTGGTAATGCAGCCCCTGCCCTGATGAACAAATGCTCCAATCACCATGACAGACACCAAGCACAGGGACAGCCAACAAGGGGTTTGAGCTCCTCCTCATGAACACAATATAGTTACCCTGGCAAAAGCATTGTTGGGAAACCAACTACAGTACTTCAGAGGACAACTCTCTGGGAATCCTGACTATTTTACTTCCCAGCTGGCCACCAGAGATAGTTTTCTCTTTCCTCTCCTCTCCCTCCTCTTTTGATTTTATTATTCCCCAAAAAGCAACTTTCACCATTAGAGTCAACGTATGCAATCAGCTACAAACCTTACTAAAAAAATCTTCATGCACGTGAATTTGTTTCAATGTCCTTTGTGCAATACTATCCTGATTGTTGGATCATGATACAAAAAAACTATTTAACTATTTAAAAAACAGCTCCACAAAGTAAATGCTAGCTAGGAAGAAAGCAGAATATAATCCAAAAATCTCTTGACATAGCTAGACAAAGAAGCATCTTCAAATTGAAGAGTAATCTAATTAGCTACTGAACAGACAGTATTTGAACTTAGGAGTTCAAACAACTTAAGAGGTGAGTGAAGGTTGCTGCAGTGATATTCCTTCATGGGTTTTGTGCAGCCCAGAAATGTACTAGCTTAAAAAGGTCACAGTACAAAAGTATCTTGGAGATATAGAAAATAGGAATGCAGAGACAGAATATTTTGAGAACTCGAGACTGTTCTAAAAATGCTTTCCCTTTACACCTATTTAGTAACTTCGTCAGCCACTCTCTTAAAAACAAAAAAATGCAACACAAACAGCCTCCTAGTACTTACCTGAAAAGTGTCAAAACAGAGGTGACTCCAAACAAGTTTAAGATTTCATCATCATATAATAGATCTGCTTTGTTCAGGGTAGGAGGATTGACAGCTTCTTCATCCAGAAGAACTAGTAACACTTTTACAGTATCTCTGCCACAATACACAGTGCCATGATTTATTGAATGCAATTTTGGCTGAAAGTAAATAAAATTTAAAGGAACGCACATCAGGAAAGGTCAACAAGCTAGATCAATATCTCACTTCCAAAAGCAACCCATATCAACACAAGGTGTGAGAATCCCCTCCTTCCCTTTTTGTAGTAAGCATTTATGGTGAACTTCCACAGGAAAGTTTCTTCCTAGTGCCAAGCAATTATTAAGAGTGTAGCTCACTGCCAGCCAGAGGCATACACTGATGAGCAAGTCACAGATAAATGTACAAATCTGTGATGAAACCATACAGCAGAAATTAGCATATTATTTTCTACAACCAGTTCAAGTGCTACGGGGTGCACAAATACATTCTGGTGAAGTCCAACACCTCTGACTAACTGGATCTGCTAAAGCAGTTGCTGAGCATTTCATCAAGATTTGACAACAGAGGTACTTGGCACAATCTCCTCTTGTTTGAAGCAGGATGGATTCCTCACAATTTTCCACAAGAATAAAGAATTCCTTAAACAAAATAATAATCCACATCTGGAAGTGCTCAATACTACGGTCAGCAGTATAGATGTAGAACTCCATAGCCACTATGGGACTGCAAGAATCGCAAGTTTGCTAAATTTTTCTTTAAAAGTACCAGGAGTTCTGCAGAGAAATTTAGTGCTTAATATATAGTAGTAGATTTTTTTTTTTAATATAGGCTTTCTTATATATACATATATCAAATAGCCTGACTTTGCTCAGAAGGACAAGTAAAGAATTGCATTTATCCAATCAGCTGACTGCTTTTAAAGAATCTTGAAAGATCAAATTCTATTTCTCTCTATATATTTGATTACATCAATTAGTGTATGTAGCTTTCAAGAAACCATAGCAACACATGTCAGTCAGTTACTATAAGTTATAATCAATAGCTAGAAATAGCAATTACCGAAATGGTTGTTACTTGGCTTTACAGAATTGTCCTATTTCAGTACCATTTAATTTCCTCAAAAATTTATTCTGAACATCTTCAGTCATTACATCACCACATCACAGATTTTTATAAGATGTCATAGGTGTCATGGTAAATTTGTCTTAATGAGAAAAGTACAAATTTGCCATCATCCTAGCTGATTATACACAAAGGAAAAAATAATCTTTAGAATATAACATAAACTCCAAACTGCCGAAATATGACCTTCAGAAATCTCATGTACTTCAACAGTGACTCGTGTGCTAACCGTGGACTAAAATCCTACTGTCCAAGGCATAATAAGAACTTCAGGCAAGACAATATCTGTCATAAAAATCTTATTACTAAGTTTAAAAACATGATTAAAATTAGTTTTTCAGGAAAATAGTCGATCAGTCTTTCAAGTGTAGCAAACATTAGCTATTCTAGACTATTCTGGTTAGTTTGAGAAATACCAGCCAAGTTCCATTTACAGTAGTAATTTTCTCAGGAATAAATTAATCATAATTCCTGTTAGTCGCTCGTGAAGGCTTCAGTGCAAAGTAGCACTTCCTGTTGCAATGAAATTATAGCTTTTCCTGGAGCTCCAGATTATCATAAAACATGTATTTGCAGGAAAAGTGAGAAACAAGGGAAGAAATTTGCCAAAACCTCACCAATTTTCAATATTTCTCAAAAGAATTAAGTTCTAATAAAACAGTTTTACCTGGCTTATAATGACCTATTTTTTGAAAAAAAAAAAAAAAAATTATCAGTAATACAAGTAGCTAAATAAAGACAGGACTGATAACAGTGATGAATTTTTCAAATGGAGTAGAGAAAGAAAGAGAAAGATACTAAAGGGAAACCGAGAAATATAGTGATGAAAGATTCAGGGGAAACAGGACATGAGAATGAGATATATACTCCAACTGCTTAGTGGCAACACACATTTAAACCAGTTTAACTAGCCACTAGGGTCTGGCTGCGTTTAGCCCTCCTAGAAAAAAGAAAATGCATATTGGAAATCTGATTAAAAATCTTATATGACTACAGGAAAATCTCAGTGACTTCACAAAAGCATTTAACAATGTACGCACATTCAAAGTGTCTATAATTCTTAAAAAGTTTCCTAGACAAAAACACTCCATGACATCAGATATTTTATGTGTCAACAATGTAAAATAAAGTAACTAAAGCTGGTTGATGCTTTTATCACAGGAAGACACATCATAACATAAACCCAAGTAGATTCAAATTACAGAAACTACAAATAGAAAGCCTGTATTCTGCTTTCCACACTTGACAAAGAACTTTAAATATCCTGATTTCTTCCATGAAACTAAAACCATTAATAGTTTCATTAGTGTCTTTAAACACTAAAAGAGAAAACTTAGACATTGATTGTCATATTCTGGACTGCTTGAATATTCAACCTTATTTTGAAAGCCTTATCTTTAGAAATACTCGATGCAGAACTAATTAAAACCTGTGTGTTTTAATAAAAGTTACTGACACATGTTCTCAAATCTTAATTCTACTTCTGTGAGGGTTGTTTGTTTGGAAATTTGTTATTGCCTTGAAATTGGCAAACATGACAGTTATAAGTATCTACATCTGTAACAACTGCCTGAACAAATTAAATTTCAAAAAATATTTTATTTACAATTTTGAGGTAAGAAGTTTAGTTTAAGTGTAAACCAGCTTTTTGAAATCCACACCATAATCCTCAAGTATAAGTCTTTCACCAAGTTTAAAACCACAGTGTACATGAAATGACAATACTCTGTAATGTTAGGAAAAGATAACACTCTCTGTAGAAAGTCCTTCAAGAAATAAAAAAGAAACAAAACAGGCAAAAGACATTTGCTTTCTTGTAAAGCTAAATAGTGCAAAGAACAAAAGAAGTGCAATTACCCGTGCTGGACTGATTCCAGTACTGCTGGCAGTCAAGACTTCATGTCGTGAATCGATAATATTTTTAATCTTCAAATCCAAATCTTGTACAACTTCTTCTACTGCCTGACAGAAAGAATCCCCATTGCTTCGGCCTTTTATCAAATGCATCTTCACTGCTGACAGTATTCGCCCCCCTGCAATTCTGAAAATAGGCACAGGGTCATCTCTACATTAATCTTGGCAGTACTTTAGTATACCTATTAGTGTTGAACATAGCCAGTCTTCACAGTTAATCAAAACTCTTCAGAGAACATCTTTGATCTTTTAAATCAAACAGCAGTGTAGCAGTATTGTCCAACATAATAGTTTACTAAAAAAAAAAAAAAAAAAAAGAGAGATTATAAGGAAAGGTAATGAATTCAGCACTTAGGAATACTCTGAGCTGCAACATAAAATCAACTTCTCCATAAAAGTTCAAAGGAAGTATTTTTTTTTTAAACCCATTTTTACTGTTTTGCTTATAAGCTGATAATTGTAAACAAAATGTTTCAGTGGGACATGCATTCCGATTTAATAGTGTGTTAGATTTTTGAGTTCTTTGTGCTTCATTGAAAGTGCCTCAAAATATCAATCTGCTTTCAATTTTATTTAAATACATAGTAATTAAACTAGATGAACATCACTGTTTGCCATAAAGGCTCTTCCACTATTAATCTCTTTTCTCATCAACTAGAAAAAAAGCCTACAGAAAATAACTTGGTAGTTTAACTGTGAAATGTTCATGCAGTCTGACATAAAAAAATATCAATTGAATCTTCTTATGGAAGATAAGGCATTTTTAAGCTCACCTAAGCTATGTTTACACTGTTAATTTCATTTTGTGGTCCCATACCATGAATTACCCACATTGCATGCATGATAGGGTATTTTGGGATCACTTTTAGATTAGAACTAACAGGTCTCTCAACAGTGAAACTCTTGTGTGATTAGCAGTTATAGCTGGACAGATGATGCTTCAATAGGCAGTACTGAGAGAACTACACCATGTCTTCCTCCTTCAGACTTGCAAGATCCACATATTCTATAAAAATAGAAATATAACAGACTGCCAAGTAGACCATGTTACACTGAGAACGTAAAAAGAAAATAATAAAACATCCATACTTGAAGAATCACAAGAAAACTCAAAGATCTTCTGTCCAGAAAAATGGCTACAGTGACAGTACACCTTGATTTACCCAGACATGGAGAATGCGAAGAAGCAGCTACAATTCCAAGAATTCCACTGACCATTTATAAGTGCATCTTTCCACTCAGGGGTTGAAAGTGCTGCTCTTAACAGTGTTAGTAGTGAATTGCTCATTTTGCAAGTGTGATGTGTGTTAAGAGCAAAAGCCGCATGGATGTATGACCACAGGAATCTTGAGTCTTGAGGCACTATGAACTATGACTATGAACCAAGTTAAATAAATTAGTTATGGAATCACAGATCTTATCTCAGAGATGATCAAATCCAATATTGAAACTGCAAATGTGTCTTAATCACTTTAATCAAGATTCAGTGAAAGACAGAATAAAGCCCTTGAATTAAAAGCTAAATAATTTTGCCTAGTACCTACACAAAACATTAAGTGAAAAACTGTATGTTTTACTATTGCTCGATTTTGGGCAAATAAAATAATAAAATCCCACACACAAATTTACAAGAAACACTCAACTTTCCTACATCATAATACGTCTCCTCCCAAATCTTTTTGAAGCTGCATGCAGTTTGGAAACTTTATCACTAATTCTGTAGACTTCTCAGAACATGAACCCATCATCCAGATTGACCAAATTTATTATATTCACCATTCCCCTCACACCACCAAACAATCATTTACCTTTTTTTTAACATCACATAAGGACTTCATTATTTCCCTGTCCAAGTTCATCTTCAATTCCATTCTCTTTATGCTTGTTTTCTTCAGCCTTTTCATTTTCAGCTCTAATTTATATGCTGAGATTTTTAAATTTGTTCCCTCCCCTCTTACTTTTTCATATACTAAGTTATTATCACCATTGAATACCAGCTGATAACATAGGCAAGAATAAAGAAATAAAAACAAAACAAGAGGCACAAAGGACCCATTCTTTAAAAAAACTTCTTGCCAGGAAAAATAGGTAGAACTCTGTTCACAAAAATACAATAAACTGAAATTAGAAATTGAGACAGCACTCAGAAGAAGCATCAAGCCTTTTCTCTTCTTACAAGGCATGTGTTTATTGCCAGCGTTGGAGACAAGATACTGTGCTTGTGGATCCTTCTTTTGGAGTTGTAAAATTACATTTCATATCCTTAAAATAATGTAGATTCTCTGCAGTGTTATTATCTCAAAGCAAGCAAAAAAAATCCCAGTTTTCCAATCACCATGTTTTTGACAAAAATACTCCAATTAAGCTAGATATTCTTGAGATGCTAAGCTCAGTTATGAGACTGATTTCCTGAATGAATGTTAGAATTCTAGTTGGGAGAATCTTCATCAAATGAAACTCTACATTCATATAAAATATAAAATAATGGGCAGAGCTAAGTAAGAATAGGAATTGAGTCAGAGGAAAACTAGTTTGTTTATATAGTTTCCTCTTAAAATACAGGGAGGGAACTGGGCCAGAGACCTTGCTGTTTTGGCTTATTCTGGCTGAACAAGACTCCCGTAAATAACTTAAAAACCCTGAAGTTGAAACATTTGGGGACTTTTTTCCAGATTAAACCCAAATATTTCCACACAATTCTCAGTTTTAACTTTTACAGATTAAAGATTACTCAATTAACATTAGATTTTTAAGCTTGGTTAAACACAAAAACTTGTGCTTTGCAGAAATTTAAGCACACTTACCCAAAAGAAAAGTCACAATGTGAAGTCTCTCTGAACATAGATCGAGAAAAATTCAGATATTAGAAAGAATAGTTGGGGGAGGGGGGTTTAAATAATAAAATAAAAAAAAAAATCCTGGTGTACCTCTGCTCCAAAACCCACAATTCAATCTAACCACAAGAGAATGAGAAGTTCAAGGGAGGAAAAATATCATCCAGTGCAACTTGTCAAGAGGTAAGAAGAGAGCACTGACGAAGAATAGTTCTCTCATAGATACATATAGGAAGTGCAGCCAAGTGTCCTAACGTTTCTTGCCAAACTGCTTTATCTTTCTCAGCCCTAAACTGATACTTTCCAAAATAATCCCCTCAAAAGAGAAAAATACTGTACTAAACCTAGAACTCCAAAACAAACAAACAGGTGAAAGGATTGACTTGAAGTTGTCTTTAAAAGCCAAGTTTGGCCCTTTCTGTGTACAGATATCTTAGAATCATAGAATTGTCAGGGTTGGAAGGGATCTTAAAGATCCTTTAGCTCCAACCCCCCTGCCATGGGCAGTGACATCCCCCATTAGATCAGGTTGCCCAGAGCCCCACCCAGCCTGGCCTTAAAAACTTCCAGGGATGGGGCTTCCACCACCTCTCTGGGCAACCTGTGCCAGTGTCTCACCACCCTCATGGTGAAGAACTTGTTGCTAACATCCAATCTGAATCAATCCATCTCTAGTTCTAATCCATTCCCTCTAGTCCTACCATTACCCAACATCCTAAAAAATCCCTCATCAGCTTTCTTGTAAGCCCCCTTAAGATACTGGAAGGCCACAATAAGGTCTCCTCAAAGCCTTCTTCAGACTGAACAACCCAAACTCTTTCAGTCTGTCTTCATAGGAGAGGTGCTCCAGCCCTCTGATCATCCTCATGGCCCTTCTCTGGACACGCTCCAGCACCTACATATCTTTCTTGTAGTGTTCCAGCACCCATATCTTTCTTGTAGTGTTCCAGCACACCCATATCTTTCTTGTAGCAGGGGCTCCAGAACTGGATGCAGTACTCCAGGTGGGGTCTCATGAGAGTGGAGTAGAAGCTGGCTATGCATCTCTTGATGCAGCCCAGGACATGATTGGCTTTCTGGGCTGCAAGTGCACACAGATGGCTCATGTTGAGCTTCTCATCCACCAGCATGTCCAAGTCCTCTTCTTCAGGGCTGCTCTCAAGCCAGTCACTGCCCAGCCTATATTGGTGCTTGGGATTGCCCTGACCCAGATGGAGGACCTTGCACCTGGTCTTGTTGAACTTCACGAGGTTGGCACAGGCCCACCTCTCCAGCCTGTCAAGGTGCCTCTGAATGGCATCCCTACCCTCCAGTGAGTCAGTCACTCCACACAGCTTGGTGTTGTCGGCAAACTTGCTGAAGGTGCACTCAATGCCATTGTCCATATCCATCTTGAGCTTATCTATCTCACAATAATTTCCACACATATTTCCATAAATATACATGTATGTATGCTGGAAGAAAAAGTAATATTATACATATAGCACTGGACATCAATTAATTCAGATAGTAATGCCCTTAATTAAAATATACTATATTCTGTATATGACTCTATTCCCTCATAGCTTTTTACTGAGGAAAAAAAAAAAAAACCAAACTGTGATAAAAACATTCATGTTTATTTTTTTGCCTCTACTATCCAATGCCAACTAAGGATATTTGCTATTAGAAGTAAAGTTCATTTAATCTCTTTTTCTCCCCATATTCCTGCTTTTCCAGGAAAGAGTTCCAGTCCCCCATCAGATATACACAGTACTAACTGGAGCAAAGAAAAGGAAAAGATTAATCATACTTCAAGTAGAATTTATATAAACAGGCCAAGACATAAATGCTGATCTAATGTGAACAGATTAGTACTGAAACACAGTGCCATAGCTTATGCCATTTTACATCAGCATATAACAAAACTTATGTTGTGAGATGTATTTTATTAATGTTGAATATAAATATAAAATGTTGAATCCACTTCATTTGTGCTATTTCATGAATATTTCAAAGCTCACTACAGAAAGTCCTAACTAACTTTGTCTATCAGTTCAAAAAACACAATATGAAACTGTAAATTAATTCAACAGTAAACATAATAGTTGTATTTAAAAGACCAAAAATGTTAGCTGATAAACTTCAGATTTATCAACTTATATAAGGTTAAAAACTGTTATCCACTTCATAGTTCCTACAGCTAGGAGGGCAGCAAAGATTTGTTTTGAACATGGAATTACATGGGTAAAGTTATCTCCCTTCAAATATTTTTTATAGCACCAGAAGTTAAGAATTTTAGCTATTAATTCTGAAAAATGAGCAAGAAACCTAATAGAATTAAAAAATAAACTTGATATCTTCAACAAAGCAACGCCATTAATCTAGGAGGACAGAAAAGTGGAGACACCTTGTTCCTTTTGATTCAGCGTGCCTGCTAATAGGCTTTCTCTGATGTTTTGTTCAGATCATAGGTGGGTGACATGAAATATTCTAGGATAAAGCTCTTCCGTCTTGCAGCCATGGTCTTCTAAATCACACTGAAGCCGAATTCTTATCAAATCCAGCTAGCAGTAAACATCTGTCAATTACCACTATGACATATGTTATAAATTAGCAATTACATTTTTAAAAATACTAACAGTATGATCTTCTGTTCAGAATCATATTCAACAGTATTTCTTTGTTCAAAAGGTAGGAACTGAAAGAAACCACCTTCCACTGTCCATCAGAGAATGTTCAGGCACAAACCCCTGGATCCAACAGCCGTGATCTTCCACTGAATGGACTCAGTGAAGTGCAGATGTGATCATCAGCATGTCTGGCAAGTAAAAAGTGCCTAGAGGAAGAAATCTAGAAGCAAGAACCCTTTCTCTTCACTATTCTTCATTTGTCTCATCAGATGGAAAGGTTCCAACAAACACTACCATCTTCCATTACACGGTCTCTATTTAGACTGCTTCTTATCCACAAAAGGAAGGACTGCTGGTTGAGTGGGTGAAAGGAAAGCATGCAGTCATACAATTAAAGACGACGTTAGTGCATGCATCTCGGGTGACTGAACCAAGACTGCTGGCAGCCTCCAAGTGCTTAGTTTTATGGACAATGTTTAGTTAACTTTTTTAAAAAAAAATAAAATTACAAGTTCCAAATCATTTTAGATAAGCAAACAGAAGGAATAGCTTATCTTTAGCATGAACCTAAAAGAAGAGTAGACAGTTCAGGTTGGATTTATCTCACCTGTCTTGTAGCCAGAGAAACACGGACGTCTACACAAAGTGAACCACATGCTAAAAATGCCTTATTTGCACCAGTGCTTCTAACAGGAGTTTAAAACAAATAGCACAATGTAAAACTCTGCCTGTTAACTAGGCATTGTATAAACTATATCTTCTATCACTTGTTGCTGCTACAAAATATATTTTCAGATTTTGTGCCTGCTTGCACCCTTTTGCTTTACCTCATCTGGGTCCCAGGCCTATCTATTTCTATCTCATTTTCCTTATCAAACCTCTCAGATCTTTTTTTTTGCTGAGGTAAATAATTCACAAAAACAAATTACATGCCTTATCTATTTTGTTTCTACCAAGATTATCACTTAAGCTACTCTGCTTACCTAAAATTCAAATGACATCAGCAAGAGCTCTTCTTACAGAACTGCAGCCTTAGTGTGCAAAGTTAATATGATGCAGAAGCACCTTTATTTATTGTCTTGGAACACGTCTTTTGTGGAAAACACTGAAGTTGCATAAAGAAGAGGGGAAAAAAAAGAGTTGAGGATACGGACAATATTTAAAACCTGATAAAAAGCAGAACAAGCTCCGGAAGCCTACTCCAGTAACAGAAAAGAATATATAAAACTCTATTATACTAAGGACAACACTTTTATTCAGTCATTTCAACATCTCCAATAGAGGTTAAAAAAATAGATGACAAGTATATTGCTATCTAACTTACATAGTGAGAACAAATCTTAGATTACAAACACCTAGTAATCATAGGGTGGGAGAGGATCACATTTTTCTTTGTTATGGATTTAGTAAGCTGCTTTAGAACTTGATAAGAACTGAACAGTTATCCTTTTTTTATTCAGAATTATATGAAGGGAGCAGAAATCTAATTCTAGTCTCAAATGCAAGTCCTGTTATTTTTCTATTTCTTCAAAATGTGAGAATATTTTGTCACAAGCACAGTGTTAACATGGTAGAACAGTGATACAGTCTTATTTGGTTCATTCTATACAATCAGTAAGTTTCAGTGTAAATATTTAAACATCAAGATTTTCTTCATTTCAATGACGTTGAGAAACTAAGGTTAGAATGTCTAAGTTCTCGATATTTTACTGAGAAACAGGACATTGCAAATACTCTAAAACAATGTAAACAGATTTATCCAATAAAACAAGTAGAAGGAATAAGCTCCTCGTGGTTACAGAACTACCATTGGAATAACCCAGATAGCTGGACTGCTGCAAAGGATGAATACAAAAAGCTCCTCAAAAAGACAAGGGGGAGTGCCCTCTGTATGAAGAAGCAGCTCATTGACAGCTTGTGATTCAGAGTCAATTTGTTATAGACAACCCAACACACCTGAGGAAAGGGGCAAAGTGTTCTTAAAGCAACTCCCAGCAGGCTCTGTATCACAGGTCCTGGTTCCTACAGGGCACTTCACCAGCACCACCCCAGCATTTGCTGGAAGAGTATCACAATGGGATGTAGGTAGTCAAGATCCCTAGAGGGTGTCAGGTGTCCTGGATGGGCAGCGACATAGGGTTATACACAGGCTGGGTCTGTTATTCACTAACAAGGAGGAATTGGTCAGAGATGTGGAGAAAAAATAAAATAAAATCAATGGCTGTAGCAATTATGAAGTAGTGGAGTTCAAGATCCCAGGCAAGTGAGGAAAGCAAGTATAGACTGTGACTTTAGCAGATTTCAGCCTATTCAGTGAACTTGTACATGGAAACCCATGTGAGAAATTTCTAAAAGGCAAAGGAGCTCAGAAAAGCTGACATGTTTTTAATGACAGCATTACAAGCACAAGAACAGTCCATCACAATACTCAGGAAAACAAAGAAATATCAGTAGACCAGCTTGGTTAAACAGTGAACTGATAACAGAGTTTCAGTGCAGAAAGGCTTCACACAGGATGACGAAGGGGCAGGTTACAAGGATATAATCTAGAAATATTGCCTGGGCATTTACGGATGTTGTCAGAAAAGCAAAAGCTCAGCTGGATCTGAGACTTGCAAGGAATGTTAAAGTAGCTTCACTTGACGCTTTTGTATTAAAAGGCTGAACAAAGAAAATGAAGGACCTTTGCTGAAAGGCAGGAGATATTGCAACAGTGGGCCCAGATACAACACCTTCTTTACCTCAGTCTGCACCAACATGGTCTCCCAGGCCTCTGATTAGAGAATTTTTCAGAGGAGAGCTGACAGCAATGGAAAAAGATCAAGTCAGGGTTTACTTGACAGAATTGAGCCCATATAAGTCCATAGAACCAAATGAGCTGCAGTTAAGAGCCCTAATAGAAATGGCTGGTGTCCTCCTAAGCCCACTTTATACCACCTTTGAAATGAGAATAGTGGATGCCACGTACATTGACGGTAGCAACACTGTCAGAAAATACTCTTAACATAAAAGTTTGGATGTTGCAGTCTGGATGGATGGACAGCTAAAGGAGTTAAAAAACTGGTTGGATGATCTGGCTCAGAAGGTAGTAAACATATACTGTACCTGGAGGCCAGTAACAAATGGAGTTCCACAGGGGCCTATCCTGCAATCTGTTTTTTTCTTTCAAGTATCTTTGGCAGTGACTCAGTGGTAAAAATCCATGCTCATCAAGTTTGCAGATGACACCGAATTGGATGGAACAGTCAATATGCTTGAGGGCAGAGCTGCCATGCAGTGATACCTAAATAAATGGGAAGAATGGGCTGACAGGAACCACATGAAATTCAACAGGATGTGCAAAGTCTTGGAAAGGGATAGCCCCTTGCAGTGATACAAGCTTGGGAGCAGCTCTGTGCAAGAGAACCTGGGAGCCTTGGTGCATGTTCAGCAAGCTAACCGTGAGCCAGGAGTGTGCCTTGGCAGCAAAGAAGGCCAACAGTATCCTTGGCTGCATCAACAGTAGCGTAGCCAGTAGTCTGAGGAATGCGATTATTCCTCTCTAATCAGTACTCTTTGGACCAAATTTAGAACACTGTGTCCAGTTTTGGGCCCCCTAGTCCGGGAAAGACACTGATAAAATGGAGCAAGTTTAGCAGAGGGCTGCCAAGATGATCAGGCAGGCATGCCCTCTGAGAAGCAGCTAAGGGAACAGCTTGTTCAGTCTGGAGGAGAGGAGTTTTTAGCAGGATGTACTAACCACTTTCCAATACCTACAAGAAGATAATCAAGAAGATGGAGCCAGGCTCCTCATGTTGGCAGTTAGTGGAAGGAAGAGAGACAAAAGGCATAAACTGAAACAAGAGAGGCCCCAACTCAATACAAGGAAAAAAAGAAAAAAAACTGAAAACTTTTCACTGTAAGGACACTCAAGCAGTGGAAAAGGGTGCCAAGAAGGAGACTGAAACCTCCAAGGATGGAGACTGCAAAAAGCTTGAGTGGATAAAGCCTTGATTAGTCTAGGCTGACCCTATAACTGACCCTGCTTTGAGCAGGATGTTGGACTGAAAACTTTTGGATCTTCCTTCCAACCTGAATTACTGTATGATTCTAAGTTCAAGGAGTCCTATAGATCATGTTTTGCACGCGCTTGCATAACTTTCTAGCAATTTTAGAACACAAAACTCCAGGGCTGCATGAATGCTGTATAATTATCTCAAACATTTAGCACAGAACCAGATGAAATCTTACATGCTTTCTCTTCCAAAATACTACTGCATCTCCAAATGCAATCACAGGTTCACAAAGGCAACACATAAGAAACAGCATTTTCCCAATCAAGGGAAAGCTCAATGTACTAATCCACGTTCGTGATCAAGCCAGGCTGTATAACTTCTACAATTGACTGCAGAAAAATGCTCAGGGACCTGAAATGAAGACACACTCCAAAGCATCGCACTCACTCAAACATGCTGAATGAAACACTACAACGAACTTTAGACAGCTACTAATGTGAGCTGTGCAATACTGTCACCTAGTGGCGAGTGCTTACAGCAAAGTCTGCCCAATTCAAGAAGAAAATTTACTGCCCATGTACCAACTTTGCTACTCTACAAAATCAGGGGGTACTTACACGTATATATGAACCAACAAGTGCAGTAACCAGTAAGATGAATGCCTTTCCATAATTCAGTTTTAAGTTACACACATCTTTTACAAACTTGAAAAAAATTATTCCAGCAATAGAATTAAGTAAGTTCTTTCCAGATACAAGAATCATAGAATCATAGAATGGCCTAAGCTGGAAGGGACCTTATTGATCATTTTAATCCAGCCTCCCTGCCGCCAGGGACACCACCTCTCGACTAGATCAGGCAACACATGGGAATCATTATTGTCTAGACTAAAAGATAAGGATTTCCAGAAAAATTGATTAGTACTGCACTTTTTCATTAAACCCACAGAAAAGCTTTCAGGTCTTCCAGTGTATAATTATTATCCACTTCACTGACATACACTGATATATTGAAATACAACATGGATATGTTGCCTGTTAAGAAACAGGCACAAAAAGTAGAACATCCAATCTCTGTTTACTGCATAAACATTGTCTAATCTGTAAAGAGTTTTGGGATAAGAAGCGTTAGAACATCTCCAAACTTTAAAGAATGTTCAAAGCTATCGATTCTTGAAAGATTAGCTATTTCTTCTAATCTTAAACATCTAGAGAACGATGAGAGGCAAACTTGAACTATTTCAAATTACAGAGATTTGTAAGAACATTTGTTCTGCTCAGTGAATACACCTTGAAACTACCAAAGTTCGTTACATTTTTCCACTTTTTCTGCTATCAGATCTACTTACATTTTGTTCCATATTTGATTCAAAACACCAGTTTCAGGAAATTTCCAACCCGATAGCTTTCCCTTCCTTCATCTCATCTACTGTTCACTTTCTTAGCCAAATGACTTGGGATTATTGTTGTTCTCCATAAATTAGCAGGGACTTGGTTGCACCGTATCTCCTACTCTGTTCAAAATACTCTTAAGCACAACGAACATCTTCAGTTTGTTGTCTTGGTTTCCAAAGCAAAGAACTTGATGCAGGCAGATGAAGAAAGCTTCTTTTTGACACATGTTCCATAATGACCCAGCATTTATCTAGCTTCTATTTTATGCAAGTTCGAATTTCATGAGATCTCCACTGCAACAACATGGAACTGAAATAACAGACTTCTAATCACTAAGTAAACCAATAAAAACACTGCATTTTTTGTTGTGGCATAGCAAATACTGAGAGCCGGTTTATTGCAGCTTGGCTAATCTCTATATTAGAGAAATAGCGATACCACAGTTAAGTTGCCCAGTTTGCTCTTAGAGTTCTCAGCAGGCTTCTAAAGACTAAGAAACTGAAGCTTTTGCTACATTGTTGGTTTTTTTCCCTCTGCTCTTTGGATTGCAGTAGTAACAGAACTAGAGAGATTTCTCGTGTAAAACTGCATCCTCTTGAATTCATAGTAACTGTTACATCACAGGCAGGGCATACAGACAGTCCTATGGCTTATCACATACCTAAGAAAAACACCTTTTTGTTCAGCAGTGTGGTGACCCTTACAGTTTCTAAGTTGTATACTGGTCCTATAATACTTCAGAACTTCAGCATACTAATGAAGATTCTTTCAAACACAGTCAGATGATGGTTATATTTCTGTAAGCAGTGAGCTACTATGTAAACACATATACAATAAACAGTAGCATTTTGGATCATGAGGTTATATATAGAGTACAATAGATACTAGAAAAACCACAGTACTGCTAGCTTTCATTCTTGGTAAGTGATGCAACCAATACCACCTACATGCACACATGCAACCTAACAAACATGCGAGAATTTGAGATTAATGAGATTTATATCCCAGAATAAACAGGACAGCAGGTAAAGGAGGAAAAAAAAAAACCCAGAATAAATATCTGAATGCTGAAAAGATTTCCCATGCTCTGTAGAATTTTTCCAAGTAGAAACTGGTAATTCCAAGCAACTATCTCAACCTAATTTTTCTCACGTGCCTTAAACTGGTGTAATTAACAAGATAACAGCATTTTATGTTACAGTTGCCAAACCACATATACCTGAAAAAGTGGTCTTTCCAGCCTAAAAAAGTTCATCCACATACATGTTTTCCCATTTCAGATTTTGATAAGTGTACAATGCCAAGTAAAGCAAAAAGCATACATTAGATATTGAGTCAAAAGTTATCTTTAATCACCAGTACAGATAGCATGTGTATGGCACCCAGGATGTTGAAAGAACAAGGAAGCTGAATTAAAAACTAAAACAAAAGCTACAAAGCAACTTCAGAAATACTTCCCGCTTCCAATGACTAAACAGTAATTTAAATAATGCTTATGGCTTATTTTCAACTGTGTGGATTAGACTCAATTCAAACTAAAAATTAAGATTATTTAGTATCAAGGACAGAACTACTACAGATGATTCGCTGAAGTTTTGTATAGAAATATTACTGATTATAAATGAAAACTTTACTAACTTCTTTAATGCTTAAGAAAATTTCTCTTCTCTTTGTACCAATGCCAGAACTTAGCATATCAAATTCCTGTGTTACATGTACACTTCTCTCTAGTGAATCCCATATTTATAAGCTTGCCCAAAAGACTAGTTTCAGGTCTTCAAAAACATTCAAAAATCAGCGACTTCACCAACACATTCCTAAGAAATAATTCTTAGGCTGCACTTTTGTAGCAAAAAAAAAAAAAAAAAAAAAGGCTAAATAACCAATGTTATTCGCAATAAATACTCATTTATATACTCAGCAATAAATACTTCTTTACATAAGGGTATATATATAAAAAAAAATGACTAAAAGGAAGTAATTGATGTGCAAGACAGTACATACAAGTTATGTAGCTACCGGACCCGCAAGACTGAAATCTTTGGAAGTTCATTTACAGCTAGGGAAATAACCAAATAGCCATATACACGTTGATTTGATAAAACCTTAAAACAATGAATAACCTCAAAAATCTATAACCTTGTCATAGTTTTTCAAATATTTTCTAGTAACATTTACAACTCAAAAATTTAACCTGAATTGTTAAAGTAGTAACCAGTTAGATTTTCTTTTGTTCACCCTCCTCAAGACACGTGCACAAGGAAAAAAAAAGTGCTCAACAAGACAAAAATGTAACAAATTCTATTACCTTGGATTTAAGATTTCACCAACAATTTCTTGCAGCTTGTCAATAAAATTAACAAAGTTTGAAAGTCCCTTTACATGCGCTTTTAAAGGATCAAATAACGAAGATGTACGGCCTTGTCCTTCAAGTTCTATGGTTCGGATAAAAGATGTGGCCATCTATTAGGAGAAACATTCAGAAACATGATACTGTAGAAATACGCAGAATGTGCACATGCTGAAGTGGGCCTCTCCTACAGATTTGTAAACAGTGTATAACAGCTGGTGGACAGCAGAAATAGTTTAACTGAAATGAACAGAATATCTCTTAAAGGCAAGTTTTCTACATTTCAGTATTAATATTTGCAGCATCAATTTTTATATAGTGCAGCACTATATAAAAAACTCAAAACAAAAAAAAAGCCAAAGTGAAAATGACCCAGCTAATTTGATATTTACATTGGCCTCTTAACAGCTTAGAAAAAAAACAAAACACCACCTTTATTAACATATTGTATAGAACTTCATTGTTGCTGGTCTTTAACTGCTTATGCTGATCTCACAAAAACTACTCTTAAGTTCAGAGGGCTGTCTACAACCCAAGTACAATTTTAACATAAGTATGTAAAACTTGACTTCAGTAGTACATTTATTTTCAGAGGTGCAAAAGAAAAAAAGCATATTCAAAGCTTCTGAAAAATTACAACAGTTAAGGCTTCCATCATCACAGATACCCAGTTCTGGAAGTTTCCATATATATTTTTATGCTATAAAGACACTGAAAACAAGAGATGTCCCAAAAGCAGGCCCACACTGGAGCAGTTCATGAAGAACCACAGCCCACGGGAAGGACTCATATTGTAGAGGACTGTCTCCCATGGGAGGGACCCCACACTGGATCAGGAGAAGAATGTGAGGAGGCCTTCTGAGGTGGAAAGAGCAGCAGAAATAACATGTGATGAACTGACCACAGTCCTCATTCTCTGTCTCTCTGCACTGCTGGTGCGGAAGAGACAAAGAAATCGGAAAGGAAGGTGTTTTAAGATTTGGTTTTATCTCTCATTACCTTACTCTGATTTGATTGTTAACAAATTAAACTAATTTCTAATTAAAAATTAAACTAATTCTTTTTTGCCTGTGGGAGTAATTGCTGAATGATTTCTCCCTGTCCTTACCACAATTCACAAGTCTTCCATTATACTTTCCCTGTCCAGCTGTGCAGAGGAGTGATAGCGCAGCT
The DNA here is from genome assembly GCF_000703405.1 of Apaloderma vittatum. NCBI lineage: Eukaryota > Metazoa > Chordata > Aves > Trogoniformes > Trogonidae > Apaloderma > Apaloderma vittatum. The sequence continues at coordinate 11,399 of NW_009700608.1, read as the reverse complement.
TTGGTGGACAGCTGGCATCCAGACAGGTTAAAGCCACCACAGTTGCTTTCAAAGGTACTCGATAAGCAACAACATCTAGTCTAATGCCATCTTTTCTTCGTCTTTCTGATTCAATATGCACATTCATGATCTTACTTCATATTATTTGCCAAGATTTCAAAATTAAGAGCAATAATAAAAAGCATATCTTACAGCCATGTTCAGGACAGTAAACTTTTTCAGGATTTCAGTAGCTGCTTGGAATGAACAGTCTCGAGGCATGTTTTTATGATATCACATTTTAACACAAGCACACAATTATTTTTCTGGCATCTTTAGATGTGATGACCAAGCAAACATCCATTTCTTCACATAGAATCTGTTCCTTTTTTTAACCTAGAAACTACGTTTATGGTGCTATTTGAATTGGCTTGTAAATATCAATCTTGCATATAAGATTAAAGCAAAATTTAACATTTATAGGTGTATTTCATTGTCTTTAATCTACAGCAATTTTCACTTTACACACATACCAGGAAAATGGACATATTTCTCTCCTGTGAGGCATGTTTCAGGCTGGTGAAGGCTTCTCTACCAAGTCCTCGGTCAGGAACATTTAGAATATGAGCCAGTGCCAGATCATCCTTAGAATTTACCAACACGCTTAAATATGAACACACACACTTCTTTGCCAGGACTGCCACCTGTATAAGAAAGTATCACACAAACTGGTCAACCCACTGCTAAACTATGTTCAATTTTTTTTAAGTTATTTTAAAGCTAATATACTGCTATGAGTTTTGGAAGATTAAGAATTTCACTTTGCATAATTTCAAAGTGTTACTTTATGCATGGGAATTCTGGAAATACTGACAACAGCAAGCATGATTAATACATTAATTAAGTAGTCTGTGCTTGAATATTCGCAAAATATTTGAGGGTTGGATCTCCAGCTATGAAAACTGGTTATCAATTTCTACTCAGAAACCTCATCACAGATCCTTTTCTACTCTAAAGCAAAATACGAGCTCTATTAAACAACATAAGTATTTGTCATTAACTTCAAATTAGCTAAGATTTTCAACAGCTCACCAGATGCAGTATTTTTTCCCTTAGCTCCTAGGAGGTTTCAATCACAGAAACTCCACTGATTCAGTTTGGACATAAATTGTGACTCAGATCCACTAACATAACCAAAACATAGTATCCAAAACATAGATTGTAATTGCATAGTACCAAAACATAGATTGCTGCTTATATTGCAGCACTGTTCTGGATCCTTTAAGAACACTCCCAGAACTGTGCATTTCAAGCACTGTTATATATAGTATTCCGAGATTCTTGTTTTGGGGGTTGAAAGGGTAAAGGGAAAATCCTAGTATTCCCAGGAAGTCCTCAAATCCTCTACTGGGACAGCCAAATCTTGTTTGTTTTGCTATAGCTACCACAACAGTAGCTAGATTTCAGATTTCTTCCATATGTAATGGAGTATGAGCTAATAAAATTAAATTGAAGAAGTTTACTTCACTCACTTCACTTTGAACCACTGGGCAAGTCGTTTAACTCTCAGTCAAAACAACATTTGAGTCATAGTGTACTGGTAGAAAAATTTATTCCTTGCTGTTTCAAGGTAGATTAAGTCCATACCACGTGCCTACTATAAAAGGACTATCTTCCAGAACACAAATTTCTGCACTTTATATTGTAGGTGTGTGCATGTGACTACACATGTTCTGCTTTTTTTTTTAAGCCAGAAACATTTTAATAGTAACAACTGGAAAAGGAAGCTATGTTATATTTCATCTTTTCAATATATACAAAACATTACAAAAGAAAAAGAAATAATTTCCACCTTCACGTTCTCTTTGTCCTTTCTGTTGACTGGTGTAGAAGAAGTAGAAAGAACAGAACCATTATTTTCTTGTGCATTCATTGTGCCAGAAATAAATTCCATCAGCTGAACCTTTCACAAAAAGATTTGAATAAGCTTAAATATGAGCATGACTAGAAAGCAAAAAATAGCGTTAAAATCTGGTGAAACTATGCCTCCACCAGTTTACTAGTGTTTTGAGGTTAACTCAGCCCTCAAAATCTACTTTTGGTTTTAGTTTTCAAAAGTACAACTGTCTTAGTAGAGAAATCATGTGCAAGGGGGCCGGTTAGCTCAGTCAGTTGAGCGTGGCGCTAACAACACTAAGGTCGTGGGTTCGATTCCCGTCTAGTCCCCATGTGTTGCCTGATCTAGTCGAGAGGTGGCATCCCTGGCGGCAGGGAGGCCGGATTAAAATGATCTCTAAGGTCCCTTCCAGCTTAGGCCGTTCTACGATTCTATGATCTCAAACAGTTACATAATACACTTGCACTAGAAGTAGCTGCCTATGTTTTGAAGAACATGTAAGGTGTTATACCATGTTTAGCTTTGTTCCAGTCTTAGCAAATCTCTGCAGTTTCATTTTTGCAGTTCCCTTTCTGGCAGAGTGATATACTCATAGAAGAGCTATGGGACTCATCCATCCAGCAGGACAATGGAAGAAATAATTTCTGAGATTTGTTTAAAAGATTTAGTAATTTAAACTCATCTGTTTCCCCAACAGAAGAGCAAAGCAACTTGTGAATAACTCAGAGTTCCTGCACATACTAGCAAGTATGAACCAAAAATATATCAAAACAATATCAGAGTTCAAACAAACAAAATACTTACAGGGGTTATGCATTCATCTTCAGATACAAATCCAAGCCCATAGCACTTCTGACATATATCTATTAGATCTAACATATTGCTTCTTGCCAAGAAGGCATGATAGGCTTTTTTTATGTCAGCATAATTTTCAGGTTCTTTCATGTTGTCATATGATAATTCCAGTTTGTCATGTAACAAATATTTCCAGGTTTCCAATACATCACTAAGTGATACTGTGAAATCTCCATGGTGCTAGTAGAACAGAAAAAAGAAAAAAATACTATGTTTTTCACTCAGCATAGCTTTAAGAATAGCTTTAAAATAAGCTGCGTTATATGTATATTTTTTTAAAAAAATCAACACGTTATAATCTAAATATATACATTTATTATAAAGTCTCACTCAGACTTTACAGTTCAGTTTTGTTATATGCAGTATTCATTCCTGATCTTTAAAATACCAAGTTTCCTCACAAGAAAAGACATATTGACTTTCGCAGAACTACTGCCTACATAAAGTTGTTTATTTGCATTTGTTTTCACCATGGCAGGCATTAACATTCCGAAGACGGTAAATATAGCTCCATTACATCGCTCCACGCAGCAATCTGAGAAAACGTACACTATGTCCACAAAAAAACCTCTTTTCCTGTGTTAGTACAGTTACTTTAGAATAATGTTGCTAGCATTGCTACATGCACTGAAGCAACGCACACCAATCCATTACTAGCATCATAACTAACATTAACTATACAGGATAGGCTACAATCTTATATGCAGCTTCTGGCCCACTCTCCCTGTTGCAATCAGATTACACTCCACATGTCCCTCTGCCTTCTTCCCAAAAAGGGAAGAAAAGTACCCCTTATCATAAAATTTGCAGAATTAAGAGATTAACAGAGTTAATTTTAAAGAGCAGATAAAATGGGTAAATGACAACAAATACAAGTAGCAAAGTAACTAACAGCATTTTGTAGCAACTGAAGAATCTTCCCCTATCTTAGACAAAAAAAAAATAATTCAAATTTATGACAAACTTAAGAGGCTTGTATCACAGTTAGAAGTCCCTTTCTTCTTTCCAACTCTTGAGATGAGTGCTCTGTTGACCACTGGCAAACAGTAGCAGAAAATGTTGACTAAAATCATATATAATTTAAATATTAGTTTATCATGTTTTCTTCAAAGGATTTACATCCAAGTGGAGACATCTGCTATTACTATTTATATGGAGGGGTGTATGAAGCAATCTTGCCTAAGCACTTCTTGGAAGAGCGAACACTTAATTGTAAAGCAATAAACTTGAAGCTTTGTTGTGCAGGTGTAAACCAGAAGGATAAAAAACTTTTCTTAAAAATTTATTTGCTATCTCTACATGGGAGAGCAGAAGAGACTAAGAATGAGCAAGACTATGTGTAGTCTACAATGCTATATGTAATCTCATTTATGAAGCAGAAGTAACCAAAGAATCAAAGCTGTTGGCAAACCTGGCACAGTTGAAGGTTACAAGTACGTTAGCAGGAGACGAATGACAAAAATGTGAAAGTGTCACAGCAGACAGGAGCAGACAGCTGAGCTGGAATTCACAGAAATTTATAAACAAGCTGCGTAAGTAACAAAGCCCTATTATTTCAGTCGTAAACAGTGATGTATTACCGAAGGAAGTAGGATGCAAGACAGCTACCATCCGGTTCTGTCAGTAAGAAGATAGAAGAGAGAGCAATTACTACTGAACTCAAAGAAATAATTAGGTACAATACATAATCTTATTTGTTTCATCTCCGACATTGTCTTTTTTTACTGTCAATGAAGTACTGTTTTTCAAACCAAGTGATTCACAGTTGGATGGGGGCAGCAGGGAGAGGGGGTGGAGGACAAAATCAGCTCACCGAGCATCAGACTTTTTAATTAAGTTTTCCAGTTCAACGTGAGGGTACAAGGAACTGTAAAAAATCTGAGCCTGACTCTTGTGGTTACCAGTTAAGGAGATGAATGTAGTGCCAATGGTTAAAGACTGCAACAGTGTGGACGCCAGAAAATCAATTTCAATCCCTGCAAACCAAGCTATACCCAGGAAGAAAGAACTGCATTAAGATGCTACTTGCTTAAGTGAGAAAATACATATTAGCAGAGACTTCTGCTACTAATTAGATTGAGTTAAAGGTAACAGACAGAAAACACAAGGTTTGAGATGCAGGATTACATGCATATTTCTGGCCTCTGTAATTCAGAATTTGGTCCTTTAGTCACTAAGTACTTGTTAACCTGTTTTTTCATCTCTTGACTACTGACCCTGGACTTCCACTTCTATACTGTTTCCTGCCTTTCCAAAATTCTAACTAGTAGTTACCAGTCTCCCTACACACACACACATCATTATATTCTGTGCTTTTTTCCACCCTGTTCCTAAACCTTGGTGTCTTATGCAGCATCCATTGTATTAGCCGCATCTGTTGAAGACTTATCCATACTACCATACTCTACATCATCCCCATCACCACTTCCTCCTTCCCCTGAAATCTGGGACTTCCATACCAGTTGCTTTTATCCGCTCCTCTTTCACACCAAGGCTCCTCTTTCATCCCCATCCTGCTCTTTGATTTATGTACCAGTCCTCACCTTGTGGTGTTAAACTTTTTCAGCTGAGGTCCATGTATTAGACTTCAGAAGACATGCACAAGTAATTTTGCAACTGTAGCAAAATTTTCCAGTTTTCACCAAAGAAACAGAGTTTATACTCTCAGTCTACAATGCACTCCCCAGTATATGTTAGGGGAAAAAAAAAATTAAAGAAAAAAACCACAGTACCGTACGGTACTGTCCTAGGACTGAGTGACAAATCTTGCTTTGCTATGCCAATAACAGCAGATAACTCCAGTCTAGAGTAAAAGTTTTATTTTATTTCAGCACATGTTTCCATTAAGCGACTTTAATCTGGATAAAACAATTAAAAACGCTATTAGCAACTAAATGTAAAACTGAATAGAGAAGTAGGTCAGGAGCAATGTTAATCAGTTAAAGTGTTCTAGCCCAAAAGATCCATATTTAAAGGTCTAGCATACGTAACAAAACTTTCCCAAAAGACCTGGTTAAATATACATTCCAAAGTTCTGGAAATCAACTATTTAGATGTTGTCTAGAAAAAGAACTAGGATTAAAAATGAAAGCATGCTCATCCATATTACTTTTGGAGCACTTTTTCGACTTCTACTTTGCACATAATTTACAATAATTCAGCACTATGAACTTGCATGCTATTCCACAGATTACCAGAATACTAAAATGGCATATTATTTTCTGAAAAGCACTTATTTTTAATTTTTTGAGGGCTGAAATGAAACACATAATCATAACCCAATTTAAACATGTCAGCAGTAGGTTGGAGGAAAAAAAAAAGTTGTTTTCTCACTTTGTTTTGAAATAAAATCCTCCAGGGGTACCCAGTTAAAGTACAACTTCAGTATGGTGTCTAATAAATCAAAACCTTTCCTCACCAGACCAAGTACCTGCAGAGACTAGCAAAGTTTATATTAGTGCTGCAAAAATATTTTAAGTTCAAATAAAATTGCACTCCAGACAATAATCTTCATGATCAGGTACTCACTGTGACAGTCTATTTTATTACTCATGCAGTCAATTTGTCAAGAGTCTCTAGTTTTAAAATTAATAAATAATGTGTTGTTTTGCAGTAAGCATAGGCCAACTAGTTAATAGCTTATAAAAAAGTTCCATACTTTCATTCCATGATAGACACTGCAAGTATTAGGTTTCACAGGCAGAGAAACAATGAAGTATTATAAAGTATCTTCACTTCTTGGTAGCGTAGTATGTCGTTTCCTTGAACTCTTATTTTAGAACTTCTGAAGTCCAATAGCAACATTTCATGCCTAAAGACACTATTATTTTTTAAAATATTTTGTAGGTATTTCAAGCCTTCTAGGGCTAACTACATAGCAAAGCAGCTTCTATTTTGACAGAAAATTATTTTTAAAAGCAGAAAGTTATCTGTATTTCAGCACCATCATGTTCTCTCCTGCCTTCTCCAAAGAAATGGTCACTAAGAGGGGGAATAGGGCAGATGGTGTTGAGGGGAAAAGGACCAGGGACAAAGAGTAGAGGTATGATCTCCTTAAGAAGGACTGGAGAGCTACAGTATGTATAGGTCAGCAGAGCAGTTAGTTCTTTGCAACAATAGGATCCTGAAATATACAAGTAAAAACTGAGCTCATCCAAGCAACAAACTATTACGTTCTAAAGACAACAATATCAACACTATCAACTTTTATTGTCACTACAGTGTTAATAAAAAGACAGAATTCACCACACTCTTTGTTAAAAAAAACAACAAAGAACATCAACAGAAAAACAAAATAAAAGAACACAAAAAACCCCACACAATATATTCTTGCTTCTCCTTCTACCTCTCAAAACATAAACTTGTAGCACTACAGAGAAGGGAAGTAAAATGAAAATAAGAGAAAGTCTTATCATTAAGCTAGGGAGGATGCCTCAAGTAGCAGGAGCTTTAACACAGTCAGAACAACAGTTCTTAAGCCATTCAAAAATACAAGAAACAATAACTTAACTACCTATGACTTGGTTGCACAGGGTACAGGAAAGACAGTAAAACAGCCTCAGTATATTATTTCCTTTAAAAAAAAACAATGAAATATCTATTACTTTTTTTTTTTTTTTAACAGAATTTCAGCCTTTTTTCTAATAAAGAGCATGTCCCTTGTAGAAAAGGCTACTCAGCACTGATGAGACCACATATCCAGTTCTGGGTTCCTCAGTACAAGGGAGACACACTGACATATGGAAAGTCCCACAAGGTCCAGTGAATCATCCACAGATGATGGACAGGAACATCTCATGAGGAAAGGCTGATAAAGCTGGGGCTGTTTAGGCTGGAGAATATATGTTGATGAGATCTTCCCTGACCGTTCTAAATGTCTGACGGAAGGGTACAAAGAGGATTGAGACAGCCTCTTTTATATGGTGCCCAGTGACAGGACTAGAGGCAATGGGCACAAACTGAAAGAAACATAGGGGGTTTCCTATGAACACCAGGAAACACTTTTTTTTCTGTGAGAGTGATTTAGCACTGGCACAGGTTGCTCAGGGAGGTTACAGAGTCTCCATCCTCGAAAACATTTGAAAGTCATCTGGACACATTCCTGGAAAACTAGCAGAGGAGTTAGACGAGGTGACCTCCAGAATGCCTTTCCAACCTCAACTGCTCTGTGATTCGGTGAAAAATTAATCTTAGTGAAAAGCAGCCAAGACAACATCTCTCAGTAGCATCATTACAGAATGTTACAAGCAACAGGTAATATAGAATTGCTACAAAGTTGGTGAGAGTCTCTCATTACTGAAAGGGAGGCAGATAAAACAGCTTAAGGGTGTAGCACTGTAAAGCAACTTGGCCTTTTTCTTTATTTGCCAACATGGTTACAAGATGATTTGAGAAAACATTTCAAGAAATACAGGATACTGAGCAGAATACGATATTCTTCAGAGGGTGTACAAAACACACTCAAGGAAGCACAGGGTAGAACTAAACCACACACTAGAAGTGATTTCATACAGAATCAGAAAGAGACAAACATAAAAACATATTTCTAAAATCAATAATGAGACACTTTGTCTCCAGCCTCACAGTCCTAGTGCTAGGATGTTTGTTTACAAAACATTAAAGACAAGTCTGAGAACTGAAACTCCCAGACTCAGGAAAAACAATTCTTTTATTTGATGTCTCAACTTCCCCGACTAGTAGCTTAAAACAAGTGATTATCTGTTGTGATAACCTATCTTCTACCCTTCCTGATCCACAACTGCAAACAGTCAACTTAAACCAATTACCTTCATCTCAATTCCAACCTGAAAATCATTATTTCTATTTCAATCCTTAAGAGTGGTTCTTCTTGAAAGTTTTCCTAGATTTCACATCTACGCTAATCAGTCCAGGTAGAAGCTATTAACTTTCACCACAGACCATAGACCACTTGTCTTTATGCCATATGGCTACAACCCGAAGTATTTTCAGAGGAATTCAAAGAGCAGATTTGTTTTCTCCGTCATCCCTGCTATTTGATCAATGTTTATCACACTATTTGCTACCCTTATTCTTGGAGAAATTTAAAACTAATAAATTATGAGACTTAAATTGTTCCAGATATCTCTGAAAAGCTTTGTTAATTTTAATTCCTACTGCAGATAAAAATAAGTTAAAAACATCAAATGCATTAAAATTGTCCAAGTTCCTGAAAAAAAGGCAGTTGTTTGGGGTGGTGTGGTTTTTTCCAACCCAGCCAGTCAATAGCTTGTTAATATCATTATTTTTCCTGTAGCAATTGACTGTCATCATAGACTTCTACTCTACTGGTGTTATGTTAACGATACAAAATTGTACTTGAATGGGAGTTAACAAGGGACACACCTACAGCTGCAATAACCTGCATCTTAGTTTGATGTTTCAGTACTGAACAAAGTAAACCAGCCATATTTTACTATAACACCATAAACATTTATATGGACATCCAACTGAAGAAATTGAACTACAGAGGCAGCACATTCAAATGTTAAATTAGTTTTAATCAACATATGCAACACAAGGTTTATATATACTGCTAATTCGTCTTACTGGACCAAATAGTATAATCAGAAAAAAAGCCTAGGTTTTGAAGACTTGGTTTTTCTTCAGATTTGAAGTAAAAGCAGTATATTTCAAATCAAATGAGTTGAAAATTATTCCTTTAATGTTTGTTAGATCATGTCTGAAAGAAAAGATTATTTTACAAGGAGTAGAAAAAAAGGAGAAAGTAGAACAAACTAGTTACCCCTAGGGAAAAGAAAGAGCATGCAAAGGCCACGTATTTCCTATTGGTACTGGGTGCACACTCGCAACTTGCATGTATAGGTAGGTCTTCATCTGCTGAAGCTTCAGGAAAGACAGCAGCCAATGGGCTGCTGCAAGCACAACTCATGCAGCCTGTACCAGATCAGTTTTATACACATGCTCTTCTTGTGTACTTCCAAAGCATTTGCATGACTGTCAGAAAAGATGTAGCTCAGACCCTGATCTACAGCACAGAGGAAACATTTGATGAAAATAAATAGAAGCTATCTGATCAGTAAAAATACACTAATATTTATTATTAATGTTTAGAACTCAGCAATACACCTACGACACTTCCATCCTCCCATCTGTCTTACGGTTCTCTTTCTAAGCCCTGATTTAACAGTGTGTTTAAACATATTATAGTGCCTTGCTGTATCTGATCTACAGCTAAAGCAATGAAAGTGCCAAAATTTCGAGCAGGTGCCTAAGCAAAAAGTCCAGCAAGCGAACCAAGTTTGAGAAGTCCTGAACACCAAGAAATGGTGAAGGAATGCTAACCTGTTTATTGACTTCAGCCATTGACAGTTGTAACACCATCAGCATCGAGTCTGCTCCACATACAGTAGTCCTCTCAGAGTTTGAAAATAAAGGCCATTGTCTTCTGAAACACTTCATAAAGCTTAAAATTTTTTGCTGGAAATCAATCATTGTCTAGAGCAGAAGATAGAAATAATTAGGAGAAATAAAGGTGAATATAAGCAAGTAAGAGGGCTATGTGGTCTTCACCTTCCAATAATCTGTGCAAATCTTGCTGTACTTTCTTGCAGATCAAGCTCCTAGAATAAACTCTTCCCACTAAACCAAAAGGCTAGTGAGACTCGCCTCAGTATGACAGAGCGACCATGAAGATAGGGGGTTAGAAGTGCTTATGTATGATATGTCTTCATGAAGACCTCTTACTTCCTGTGTATATTATGCCAACATAAAAGACCATTGTATTTGCGATAACATTTATCTCTGAAAGCAGTCTGAATACCCCAGAGTGTCTTCTGTACCGTCTGCAATCACTACACATTCACATCAGCATCAGTCAGAATGTTTTAAACCTGGAAACATGAGATTTAATATTTCTAAGGCTTAGTAACAAAGACAGCTCTAAATGCTTTTGTCATTTATAAAGTTGGGTGGTTTTTATTTTTTTTTTCCCCATTCCATACATCATTATTTCCCTTATTTCCTTTGGCAATTAGTTTCATTATCCGTTTGGAATTTGACTACTTCACGCTTTGGTCGTTTTCACCTTCTTGCATTTGTCAAGACACAGGTACACCAGACTCTCTAAAAAAATTTACCTTCATTAAATTTGTTCTTTTCTGAAACTCAGCTGCTTAACACCGCAGTAAAGGTAAAGGAGCAAACCCCACATAATTTAGTTTCAGTACAGAAACTCAACTTTTCCCCTTATTTCACTTAGCTAGGGCACAGCCCACAGCAGTTGGGTGATGGGTACGATGAGGAAAAATGACGAAGTGTGGGAGAGGGGCAGGGAAAACAGGAGACATCAGGTACAAAGTAAGAGCAACTGCAATAACTTACGCCCCCAAAATGTCTTAAGGAGACAATCTACTATTTTACGTTAACACACAAAACGTGCAGGCTCTAAGGAATGAAACAGGCGGGCAAGCGCAAGCCAGCGTGGGGCCGACAGAACTCTCTGCGGAGGCCTCTCTTTCTCTTCCCCCCCGCTCCGAGACGTTTGCAAGGGACAAGAGCTGTCGCTCGGCGCAGGCGCTCATAGCCCGAAGAAAGCGCCCCCAAACTGCGCAACGAGCCCCACACGCTGAACCCTGAGAGCCGACGTTACCCTTACCGCTCCCCCAGCCGCCTCGGGGTCCCCCCTCGC
>NW_009700607.1:25677-29225 GCF_000703405.1 Apaloderma vittatum | reverse complement strand
CCAGTTGAGAGGCGTCCCTGCCCATGACAGTAGATGATCTCTAAGGTCCCTTCAGCCTATGCCATTCTGTGATTCTGTGATTCTGTGTAATCAAATCAAATATAAAAATAAATAATTTTAAAAACCCAGCAACATTTCTTCTGATGGAGTTACGTCTTCAAAAACTTTTAGGAGGTAAAATATCCTACCGGCAAAGCGCGATCATTGCAAATTCCCCAGGAAAAAAAATAGCACAAGGGATCTTGATATTACAACATAGTTTTGAAGACTGAAAACTCAAATCTGATCCCTGAAGACATATTTAGCTAGACTTGACATTCAGGTCCAGAAGGCTATGCCAAGTCATTTTGAAGCCTGGGACTTCATTTTTAGCCAGCCATTCCTACATTACAAATGCACAAATGCCATTCAAAGTTGACCTAGAAAGAATTACATGACACTAATATCGTAACATGAATCCATCTTCGGGGGTTGTTACATGGTTCTGATTTTGTCTAATACATCATAAGCGTAAAGCTGAGTTTCAGCAGTGACGGTGTGGTGATTTATTAGTGCTAGAGTGTAGAAGCTATCTGATAAAAGGCAGGAAAACCCAAAGCTGTGATATTTCAGTCATCTATTGGGGCTTCAGAAATAGCTACCAAAAATCCCCCAAATTGAAGGAAAGTGCTTGAACACTTTGAATACAACACAGTCCATAGTACAGATATCAAGGTCAGCAAGGTCGGGTTATTAACCATCATCAAATCAGAGGTACTGCAAAGCTATCTGATAAAAGGCAGGAAAACCCAAAGCTGTGATATTTCAGTCATCTATTGGGGCTTCAGAAATAGCTACCAAAAATCCCCCAAATTGAAGGAAAGTGCTTGAACACTTTGAATACAACACAGTCCATAGTACAGATATCAAGGTCATGGTTATTAACCATCATCAAATCAGGGGTACTGCAAACACTTTTCAGACATGTACAAGGCCTAAATCCTTTGGTGGTATAAATCAACCCAACTAGAGTCAAGGAGATAATAAATTATCTCCTTAAATCATGAAATACTCCCTGGCAAGTCACTCTCCATCAGAGATGTTTGCAAGGGCCATGGGCTGGCTGCCAGGACTTCTTTGCTAGACAAAGACTGAGCAGTGTGTGAACAGAATTTGAGGTTGAAGGCAACAAACTCACAGGCTCAAGCAGTGAAGTCTTCCATGTGTACCAGGATTCCCATTTTGTGTACCCTGTATTTATTTATTACTCCACTGAGCATTGAACACATTCTTCTCAGCTGTGGAAAACCATCAGAGTTTTGCAAAAGAGGCTGTCAGAAAAAGTATTTCTGCTTTGGCTATCACCTGGTATTACCAGCTCTTACATTTGCAAGATGATTTACGAAAATATACATCCGTGTGTTTGACATGCTCCAACACACATGCTGAAACTTATGCACTGTTAATTTGTCCCAAGCCATTCTGCCAGTTTGCTGTTTCTGTAAGGAACATCACCATCTCCTGGCTCACTATGAGATAACTTTATTACTAGATGAGAGTCAAAATGGAAATAAAACAGATTTCTTTGATCAAAGTAAAATTTTAGGCAAGTGTCAGGCATTAAGTGTTAACCTGCTGTCAAGGGTTGGGGCTGGGCTGGCCACTAAAGCAATGACACATGCTCTCTATTAACTCTTCTCATTCCCCACAGGGAAAGGGAAAAGGGAATAAGACAGAGGGATTTTTAGACTGGGGGAAAAAAACCCTAGCTTTAATAAAACAATATTAGTATTAATAAGGAAATAAATAAATAATGAAATATATACAAAACTGATATTGAACTCAACTCCCCCTGCTGACAGCAGTCTCCACTGATGCTGCAGAGCAGGCAGCACCAGGGAAGCCCCAGGCTCAGTGGCAGAGGGGAACTGGACACAGGAGTTGGATTCAGGAACTCAGGATCCAAATCAAGGGCAGAAGGACAAATGGAATCCTCCTTGGACACCAGACACTGAAGAAGAGGGCCCAATTCCCATGATCCCTCAGCTTTATACTGAATATGACATATATGGAATGGAATACTTTGTTGGTCAGGTTTGGGTCACCTGTCCTGTCCGATCGCCCCTGGAGGTATGATTTTTTACTTCCTTGTGACCCTTTTACTTCCCAGCACCCACAGTGTGGCACACAAGAGCCAGCAGTGACCTTGGTCACTACAGGATTAAGTATAGGCAAGAGCCTTCCTGCATCCCAGTCCCAGGCAGTAACTGTAAACGTCAGGTGTTATCACTGCCAGTAGCACACACTGTCTGCAAAAACATGCTGCTGACTTCAGAAAGTGCAGCCTCTGGGAAGGAAGAAGTAAAGCTGAGCTGAAGAGTAAACTTACTGAATAGAATTAGTTCTGTTTAACTCAAACCAGCACACCCCCTTACAAAAGATTTTGTGCTTTAGCTGTTCTCCTTTTCATCTGTTCTCCCTGCTTGGCACTGCTTTTTACTTCAAACAACATCTTTTTAGTGAGGAATCCTGTTCTCACTTTTTTTCACTCCTGTTGGCACGTGGGCATTTTACGGTTGCTCTTGAAGTGCAAAACCATGTTGGTTTACAAATGTAGAGCACCTCCATATTGTGCTGATGCTTATTCTTTCACTACACAATTTTTTTGATGATTTGAGAATACTAATGAAATAATTTTTAAATGTGAACTGTTTGAGCTGAGAGTCCTTTATCTACTAGTTTACCCTCATCTATTTATCCCTTCTCTCAAGAGTCAAGCAATTTGCAAACATCAAGTGACTTCCTAACATTTTGCAAATCACATATACATAAGGAGCCCTCTGGGATAGCACTTTTGAATTTGTCTTCCCAGAAACAATAGGAACCTTTTTTGTGAGCTGCATGAAAATTTGACAGTTATACACTCTAAAACACCTGACTTTTGACAGATTTCTGTTTGCACAGTTCATATGTTTCCCTCCAAATCTGTAGAGGCTGCACATAACCGTGATAACGTGAATGTCTGACCTGATAGATCAAGTGCCAGGGGATTCTCTTGCAGAGCATCAGTGTTTATGTTTTGTGAGAGAAACATGCTTTGAGAAGGAAGTTTAAAAATTAATAAAGTCACCACCACAATGATCCTCATTGTTTCATCTGAACGTTTTTTATCACCAGCCCAGACTTGATATCCCTTGGCAATTTTTTCAGATATCTCCTTCTGAAATTGGTGCAATAAGAGACTAGCAAAGGCCTAAGTGGTGTTATGTTACTCCAGCCCTGACATTTAAAACTCAATGCTAATATAAATTGAGGATAGTAAAAAAAAAAAAAGTTAAATTGTTTTTATTTAAAGGGGTTTTTGTCCCTCTTGCACAGAAATTATTCCTGTTAAATTGTGCCAGTATAGATTGGGGACCAACCTGCTGGAGACCAGTGTAGGAGAAAGGGACCTGGAGGTTCTGGTGGGCAGCAGGATGCCCATGAGCCAGCAATGTGCCCTCGTGGCCAAGAAGGCCAATGGCATCCTGGGGTGTATTAGAAGGGGAGTAGCTAGTAGGTTGAGAGAC
>NW_009700607.1:0-25589 GCF_000703405.1 Apaloderma vittatum | reverse complement strand
CCAGCGCAGAGCCACAAAGATGATGAAGGGAGTGGAACATCTCCCTTATGAGGAAAGGCTGAAGGAGCTGGGTCTCTTTAGCTTGGAGAAGGGGAGACTGAGGGGTGATCTCATAAATGTTTATAAATATGTCAAGGGGGAGTGTCAGGAGGAGGGAGCCAGGCTCTTTTCAGCAATGTCCAATGACAGGACAAGGGGCAATGGGTACAAGCTGGAACATAGGAGGTTCCACAAAAATATTAGGAAAATCCTTTTCAGTGTGAGGGTGACAGAGCACTGGCACAGGCTGCCCAGGGAGGTTGTGGAATCTCCTTCTCTGGAGACATTAAAAATTCATCTGGACATGTTCCTGTGTGACCTACTGTAGGTGATCCTGCTCTGGCAGGGGGCTTCGACTAGACAATCTTTTGAGATCCCTTCCAGCTCCTAACATTCTGTAGAGTGATAAAAATTGAACGAGCTGCAGATGTCTCTTACATTGAGTACTGTGTTCAGATTCAAGTTCTGCAGCCCTTAGATTAGGCTGCATGAGAAGCAACAGGCAGAATCACCTCCCTTGACCTGCTGGCCATGCTTCTTTTGATGCAGCCCAGGATGTGACTGGTTTTCTTTCTGGGTTGCAAGTGCATATGGCTGGCTCATGTCCAGTTTTTCATCCAGCAACACCCCCAAGTCCTTCTCCTCAGGGCTGCTCTGAATCCACTCCTCACCCAGCCTGTGTTTGTGCTCGGGATTGCCCCAGCCCAGGCGCAGGACCTTGCCCTTGGCCTTATTGAACTTCAGGAGGTTTGCATGGGCCCACCTCTCAAGCCTGTCAAAGTTGCCCTGAATGTATTTTAGAGGACTCTAAAAGGAATCCAGGAAAGCTACGCTTGTGTATTTTTAAACAGTAATGAGCCTTACTAAAAGTTAAGTGAACAAATAAACACATTTAGAAAATGGAAGCTATTTCCCAGTGTGTGCGATACAAGAAAGGATAAGCTCTAGCAGATTGTCAAGGATTAGGGCTGGTCTGGCCACTAAACAAATGACAGATGCTCTCTATTAACCCCTCTCACTCCCCAAAGGGAAAAGTAAAAGGGAATGAGGCAGAGAGACTCACAGGTTGGAAAATGAAATGTTGCTTTAATGAAACAATAATAGTATTGATAAGAAAATAATGAAAATAATGAAATATATAGAAATAAATGAAAATACTGAAATATATACAAAACTATTTTTGAAAACAAATCCCTCCATTGACAGCAATCCCCCCTGATGCTGCAGAGCAGGAGGCACCTGGGATGCCCCTGGCTCAGTGGCAGAGGGGAACTGGACACAGGAGCTGGATTAGAAAGCTCAGAATCGGGATCAAGGGCAGAGAAACAGGCGGAGTCCTCCTCAGACACCGGACATTGAAGAATAGGGCCTAATCCCCATGATCCCTCAGCTTTATACTGAATATGGAATGGAATACTTTGTTGGTCAGGTTTGGGTCACCTGTCCTGTCTGAGCCCTCCTGGAAGTGTGACTTTTTACTTCCTTGTGACCCCCCCTTTACTACCCGGCACCCCCAGCGTGGCACACAAGAGCCAGCAGTGGCCTTGGTCACTGTAGGAATAAGTATCAGCAAGAGCCTTTCTGCATCCCAGTCCCAGGCAGTAACTGTGAACATCAGGTGTTATCACTGCCAGTAGCACACACTGTCTGCAAAACATGCTGCTGACTTCAGAAAGTGCAGCCTCTAAGAAAGGACTGAGCTGAAGAGTAAACTCCCTGAACACAATTGGTTCTGTTTAGCTCAAGCAGAGGACAAAAAAACTGTGGACCACTGGGGGAGTTCAAACCTTTTCTTTGCATTTGGATTTATCTCAGTTTAATGCTCCAGTAGATGAAAATCTGTAACAAACTGGTAGCTGGGGCTCTGGCAGAGTAAGTAGAAGACTTAGGCAGTGGAGGTGCTAGATCCTTGTGGCAATCTGCTGGTGAGGTGAGGCCTCCTTCTGCAGGGATGGACTTGGCCACGGTGGCACCTCTTTTTAAAACAGCCAGTCTGGAGATCATGGAGGCAAGTGGGCTTTCTGGAAGGCAATCTGGTTTTCAGGCTAATGAGAGACAGAACTAGGAGACACATGGATGAGCAGAAGATACAGGAAAGAATCAATGTGGATTTTGTAGGGGGAGTAATCCTGTTTCATCACGTGTGTTTAATCAAGCCAGTTTTTTCAAAGCTTCTTGATAGGACCCTTTATCCAGGATCTTTGAAGAAACAAGGATACAGGAAAGTTTTAAGAGCAGCTTTAAAAGTGGAGAATAAAAGTAAGAATAAATAAGCAGCTTGAAAGAGAATATGAGTGAAGTCTGAGAGAAATTTATGTTGTGACTTACTTACATTATTCAAATAAGTGATGTAGGAAGAAAAGCATCCACTGTGAGGTGAGAGGGTCTGCCAGTTCATACAAAATTATCCAGAGTTCTGAACTGAAACCAGCTGCAGAGACTTGCAGAAGGGTCTTGTGGAACCAATTAACTGGATATAAGTCAGTGATGAAAGTTGGTGTTATTACATTTATGGTAATTCACGTAAGGAAAACAATCTTAACTAAACACATATATATAATGATGAGCTCTCCATTTCCTTTAACCACATAAGAAACATGCCTTGAGAACATCAGTACAGTGTTAAATAGTAAAGAGAATTTTGGTAATTACTAAGGAAAGAAGAAAGAACAAACCAGCATGTATCGTTACACTGTAAATTTGTGTGTCGTCTTTTCATATACTGTCACCTCATCTCAAAAGATTATAGTTAAAATGAAAAAGAGTTGCAGAGAATAACTAGAATTTGCCGTATAGATCCGCTTCATAAAAGTACTGAGCAGAATAGGATTCCTTTGGTCGGAAAATAGATGATTGAAGAGAAATATGATATAGCTCTGTAAAATTGTGTGCTACATAAGAAAAATTTTTCATGGTTTCTCACAGAACCAGGGGTCACCAAATGCGACAGTCAGGACAGCCAACAAAAAAGGAGTACTTTTTCACACAGTGTACATGGAATTTGAGGAGCTCATTTGCTAAGGATGTTGTAGTAGCTGAAATTATAAACAGATTCAAAAGTAATGAAACAAACTAATGGAGGGGGGGCAGTCAAGGGCTGTGGAAAACTAGTGTGTAGATACATGCTCTGGCTGGGGCAGTGAGCTGGGCAGGAGCTGGCAGCAAGCCCTGGCACCAGAGATGACAGCAGCATCTGAGGCTGCATCAACACTCGCTAGACCATATCTGGGGACTGTGGCCACTTTGGTGCCTCTCAGTGCAGGAAAGACACCAATAACCTGGAGTGAGTTCATCCCCGTGATGCTCAGGGATGGAGAATCTTCCCACGAGAGAGTGGAGCTTGTCCAGCCTGGGGCAGAGATGACTTCAGGGACATCTCACAGCCAGCCCATGCATGCAGGGAGGGGATGGAGATGGAACAGCTGAGTCCTTCACAGCTGTGTGTGATAGGACAAGTTATGGCAGGCATGAGGGGAAACAAGAGGGATTCATGCCAGGTACTGAAGCCCCTTCCCCATGAGGACAGGCAGGCAGAGGGACAGGCTGCCCAGAGAGGTTGGTCAGGCTCCATCCCTGCGGAAGTTCAAGATCCAGCTAGGCAAAGCCCTGAGCAACCTGGTCTGATCTCACAGCTGGCCCTCCTTGGAGCAGGGGTGCACAAAGGACCTTCTGAAGCCCTTTTCAGACCGAATTTCACAGTAATCCCGGCTTCTGATCCTCTGATCCTAATCCCTATAGGTAGAAATTGTCAGAAGTCCAGAAACTGTATCGGGGAGAATATGGTAGTGGATAAGCCTGTCCCTGAGTTGGACACAGTGCATCTGTTTATTTTTGTCTGTGCTTTTACAAAGAAATAAATGTAAACAGTAAAAAACAAGTAAATTTATTGAAAAATGGGATTCTGGAGCACAATTCCATGAGAAGAAGCCCTGAAGCCTGGGAGTGACCTGAGCCTTATGACAAAATCAAACTGTAACTGCTGAGATATTGCAAGGAAGAGAAAGTAGTTTAAGGCATCCACTCTGTCTTCTGAATCCTCAGCTGGTTCCTTTCACAAATTCCTTTTACACAGCCAATCAGTCACACCTGCCCTGTGGCTGCAGAGCTGTCAATGAAAACCTTCAGCACCCTGCATGCTCCTAAACATGCTTGGTGATGTGTGATGCAGAAAAAAAACCAAGCTCAGAGCTATGCTCCTAGGATGAGTTTGTTGGGTTTGTGGCTGAGAATACCTAGCACAGACATTTTCCAGAGTGACCTAAGATAGTGCATCTGTAGCACAGCAAGCACTGATCTGTCAAGGCCATTTTCCACCTGTTTTCAGCCTAGAACCATGTTTCGGTAGTGAGTGAATTCCTGAAAGACATTGAGAGTGGCATCTACAGTCAAAAAACTGTTGCTCATTGTGAAGTCCCATGGTGATGCTTCACAAAGGCACATGGTGCCGCCACGGGCTGGTGGCTCCCAGCCTTGGGGCAAACTGTAACACACCCAATAAAGAGCAGTCGCTATTTGGACTGCACCTTGGGGAGGATGTAAGAGACACAACTGGCTCTCGATTACAGGTAAGTCTCTATGGTGCTCAGCAACACCACTCTTTTTATCTTCTCCTGATACAAGAAGAACAAACCATCTCCTCCATCAAGTACTAGCCAGACTTAGTGTTGTTTTGCTCATGTAATAGGGCTCTTTCAGATAGTTTTGTTTTCATGAGCCATTTCAGGAGGATGCATATTCAGTTTTATCCCCAGGTGGATTTTAGGCACAACTGGGCTTTCATATGCAGAGAAGAAAACTGTGATGACATTGCAGCTAAAGTCAAGACCTAGCACTGCCATTGGTTATATCTTAGTCTGTGTCTCATTCCAGTTTGTGTAAGAGCTGGAGAACAAGCTTAAAGTATCTTATTTTTCTATCCCTACACAGCGATGCCTGACTCCCTAGGGTAAAACATTACACTTTCAAGTTAATTGGTATAGATGTTTCCAAAGTTTGGTACTGCAAATCAAGCAAGACATTCATTTCAGAGCGCAGGGGCCCTGTACTTTCTCTCCCTCTCAAGTCAATTCCAAATGCTCCGCTCTACAAGTTTCTCTTCTTTTAAATTACAGTTCTCCCATGGTAGTAAATAAATTTGTTTCAAGAGCACACGTTTCTCTTCTTTTCAATTACAGTACCCTCTCAAGTAATTTAATTTCTTTCAGCCCTCAATTCACATCCAGCTTTCTCTCCAACGAATGTATATATCAGGCAGTGGAAATACATCCCAGGCTCTATCTTTATATTGAGGTTTTAGAAAGTGGATTTTGTCTCCATTACCTCTGAATTGACTAAAATCTTTACAGGTTCAGCAAGAGGTATGTAGACCAAACAGCACATACGAAAGCTGTGCAAGTGCGCTTTTGTTTGGGCCACATCCTTTGATTTCAGTGACAGTAATCTGATTGCAGGACTGATGGGAGCACCAAGTGTTTCAGCTCCATCTTATTTAGATAGAAATCTAGTAATGTTAATTTGCAGTGATAACTGGCTTGACACTGAAACCCTATAAAGGTTCCATCATTAGCTGTTGTGGGCTGATATTTATCTCCCTCTCATCTTCACAGAGAAGATCTGCTTTAGAAGAGTCAGGCTTTAGATGCTCGTGAGGGATGGATGGATGGACAGCTGAAGCAGCTGGAGGTTGGGGACTGCCACGGGGTTGAGGCTGGGAAAACCTGTACAGCCTCTGGTTGCTCTAGGAACCACCATGGGCATATCATGAAAGTCTGGAGGGAAAAACAATCTGCAAGTGCCTGTACTCTATCACTCCTGTGAATAAATGCAGAACTGAGGTAACCATTTGGATACCATCCACATGTGCGATACTAAATATTCAAAAAGCAAAATGTGGGGAAAAATGCACATAAATCCATCACAATAGGAGTTGACCTGGCCACATAAAAATAAGGGCTTCAGACAGTGAGGTGAAGCATGGTCCTCACCTGACATAGCAGAGGGATACATGGTTGGACTTCGGGGCTGGTGTGTAAATTCAGCCCATTGAGTTAATAGCTGGCTGAAAAGGCAAAAATATTTCTCTGATGCTTTAGTACAGCCATCTGTCAGAGGATGGGTAGAGCAATCAGTAGTCCAGGAGATCCTCAGCGAGCTTTTTTCTGCCTTTGCTTGTTTAATCACAGCAGCAAGAAAAGATGATTCAGCCTTTCACAAGAGCCATATAAGGGTTATGAAAGGGAGAGAGACTTCCTCAGCCAGCTGTCCTGAGCTGTTACAACCTGACCTCTGCGGCTTGTACCTGGGGATTGAGGTGCTGCAGTGTGTTTGCCATCCCTCATTCTGCACATTAAAATAGAAAGCACATTTCTATCTTCAATCTCCTTCAGCTAGTTGCAGATAATTTCTCTCCGGATTTTGCTTTTATGTGCACTCTAACTGACACCGGCTGTTCTTATTTATTGAGTCTGTATTTTATGAGATTCTGCCTTTTTTTCCCCTTTTTTTTCTCTATTTTTTTTTCTTTTTCCCCCTCCCCACTTCACTGTAGTTGCAGTTCATTCAGTAGCTCCCTAATTTGATAGCTCTGTCCCAGGATCTGGCACAGTACTCCAGTCTGTCTCTGCCGATACAATACTATTTCTTTCCTTACAAAGACTTGTTTTCCTAACATCCAAGCTGTGCAGAGAGGCCCATATGCTCCCATAGTCCATGTGCTCTAAAGCACAGCAAATTACTATTTAGAAAACGCACTCCGTAGTCCCTCGTGCAAGTCAAAACGCATTTGTTGGCATGATGCCATTCTCATTTACAGTTCAGAGCAGTCTCAGGGAGAAGGTTCTCAAGAGGGCACCAGAGCTGATGTGCACAGTGGAAATGTGGGTGCAACCATGCATCAACTCAACCAGTGAGCTCAACATGCAGTATTCTGCAAGACAAAAGACTTCCCACATTTTAAATGCTACACAAGGCATGTGCTGAGCTCCCCTTTCTGTGATCTGAGATGATTAGAATCCTTCAAAGATTGCAAAGTACACCGAAACCCACCTCTAGCCATTTGGAGCAGGCAAGGCGTTGTGTGGGAGCGCACAGACCTTTCTGCTCGAGCACAGTGTTTGCTGGGGCCTCATTAAATGCCTTCCCTGTTTTTCTTTTGTCCTTTCCCATTTTTCTTCTGCGTCAAACATCCTTTCTTATAACCTGCTCCCAAATTACTCCCCTCACCATTTGAGGAGGCACTTTGATTTCATTATACCAGCACAGCTCCTTGGAAGCCTCAGGAGTGGAAATTACAGGAGTGGCTGGAGCTTGTTTTTGACCTGCAACAAAATAAAACCCCACCCTGGCAGCCCCTGGCTCTGCTGAGCAGGAGAATTGTTCCTTGTTAGCAGCCCAAGGAAGGGCTGGAGAACATCTCTTTGCCACAGCCAACTGTGAAGCATCTTGCTCAGACACTTAGAAGGGACAGAAGGAGAAAGTAGCTGTTGAAAGGGTTCTTCCGATGTCTTAGCGGTCTGTTGCAGTATTGTTTGACCCTGTTAACCCTTTTCGTGTGGGAAATTGGATTTAGAGTCTGCTTCTTGCTCGAGTCTTCCTGCAGGATTTAGTGTCCCACAAAGAAATGAATGTCCAGCCCTCACTGGGACTGAGAACTCCTTTTCATCAGCTGGCCTCCTGTGAGCTCTGTGCCTCCATAGCTACACAATTTTAGGGGGCTGGTTAGCTCCGTGGGTTAGAGCATGGTGCTGATAACAGCAAGGTCACAGGTTTGATCGCTGTTCGGTCCCCATGTGTTGTCTGATCTAGTTGAGAGGCGTCCCTGCCCATGACAGGGAGGTTCAATTAGATGATCTCTAAGGTCCGTTCCAGCCTAGGCCATTCTATGATTCTATGATTCAATTTGGGATTTATTTCATAAGTATTGGTTTTCCTTGTTGCCTTGAGGTGGGTTGTTTTATTTTTCCCTTAATTTTTTTTGCGGGGGGTGTGGAGGTTGTTTTTGTTTTTGGTGGTGGTTTGTTTTTTGTTTTTTTTTCCCCAGAAAGATTTAGAATAATCATTTCTGGTTTCTCTCTCTCTTTTTGCCAGTGCCTCTTCACCTTCAGTTTTAGGATATTGCACGTGCTCTGCACACCCTCACAGAGCATCAGAATAGAGGATCTGCAAGGGGGTGAGAGCAGAGCTAGACTCCTGGCTGTGGACAAGAAATAGGGTAATGATGGATGGGGAACCTGGCACATTTGTGTTGACTTTGAAACTGGAAGGGCATCTGAAAATTAGACCTGGCTTGAGGTAAAGAAAGGAGATTTTTTCAGGCTGACATATTATGGGAGCAGTATGTGGAGGAAGGCTGTTCTTAAACGCGTAATAAATCAATCTTTTCTTGCAAATAATTACAATGGGATGCAATCCACAATATTCATATTAACTGGTATTTTCAAATATGTTTCTATGTAAAAGAGGAGGAGGACAGACTACGTTGCAGTATTACTGCCACCAGATGTTGGAGCTGCTGCTGTGTGCCATGGTTTTTGGTCCCATTGTGCCAGGGAGTACATGAGTCCTGGGTTATATTCTTAATTTATTAGTGTTGTTATTATTACTACCATTCCTGGAAGACTAGAATTTCATTGTGCTAGATGCTAGCTAAACACACAACTTAAAAACGACTCCAGTTTTTGTCTCCATGTACATGTAAACCACATCTAGGACAAGAGATAACTGGCATATATGGGCAGGTAGTACAAGAAATCAAAGGGAAAATGCTGGTCAACATATGTTTTAGTATCAGTCCATCAGTGGCATGAAAATAGGGAAGGGTGGTGGTTTTTTTAGGTTTTAAAGACAGTTCCTCAAGGAAGCATCTGAAGGAGCACAGTGAAGTATCTTAGTAGACATGAAAGGGGAATTTCTCCAAGCATGGGAGCTTGCACAGGAAAAGCATGAAGAAATTTGCTTGGAAGTTCAGTGAGGGTGACAGAGCTGGTGGGATGGCCCACACAGTCAACAAGTTCAGACTGTACTGGGAGTTGAGTGTTGGGGGCTGGAAGCAAATGAAAGGCCTTGAAAATGATAGGAAATGTCTGTGTTGGACACATAGTGAAGAAGCCCAAGGAGGAAATAGGGAAACGGGTGATAAAATCACACCAGTAGGGTAGGAAATGATCTTTCAGCCACAATTCATGTGGAGCTCAGCTAGGTTAGGTTTCATCTATCACCATGAGAGAGACAAAAGATAGTGGAAAATAACTGAATAATGACAAGATGAGAGAGCTGTTTTAGACATGTGGATTGGTAGGAGAAAGCAGAGGTGATTCCACAGGAGAAATATGTAACTCTGCTCTAATTCTGGAAAGGTTGCGTCTTTGCCTGTCATAGCAGACTTCGGACTTTGCATTTGCCTTTTCTTTTTTTTTTTTTTTCCCTTCCTTGCTACTCCTTCTACTGCTCCCAGAAGTAATACACCTGAAAGTACAAGTTCGAGAGCATGTGTGTAAACTGGTGTCAATCATTGTCCTGGAAAGCCATTAAATTAAATACTATTTCTAAGAGTGTTTCTCTTCATTCATAAATAGTTTTGCTTCATACATATCTCAGCCTATGCAATTTTAAGTGGTTTTCCTATCAGAACCAGGGTGATGATATGTCTGAATTTATCCAGTGCCTAGATAAATTGCTCAGATTCAGTATAAATGAGTTTTGAGTTCAGCATCTGAATTTGCATAGCCTAGAAGTACATCTATACTGAAATCCTTGAATGCTTTGCATAGTGAAGTCTATACAGGAGGTATAGGACAGTTATAGAATGGATCATTTTATTCACAACAATTTAAAAACTAACAATAATAAAATTGTTGCTGCCATCCATGGCAAAGAGGTTACTACTTTGCTCTCAGGCTGTTTTCATAACCTTTTTTTGCTTCTTGGTGTGTGTTCTCTTCCAGTTCCTGAAATCTCTGCATTTCTCATCACTGGATCTCATATCATCTCATCACTGTATTTTTAGATGTGTCTTTCCATGCTGGAAAAGCTCTGGTGGATCTTTAAGAATCTCCATCTCAAAGAGCATCCCATACCAAGGATGCCTACTCCCTTATTGCACAGTTAGTTTGTTGGTCATTTTCCGAGCGTCTTTCAGGATGAGGCAATCACATTCATGTTCGCTCTCTTTAGTCTCACGCTACCCAGCTGTCCTGTGCAAGAGGTCACCTGTGCATATCCCAGCTCTTCCACTCTGCAAATTGAGTCTGAGGGATGATCTTGTTCTCCTGCTGGATTATTCCCTCAGCTGTCCTGCTTTTTACTATCGAGGCCACAGCAGGCTTAACCTCAGGCAGAGTACCAAAGGCCTAATAAATAGGGCTTATTATTTTGGGCTTGATGCCACGCTAACCTTGTTACAGGGCTTCCAGCTGGCACACGCCTGGCTGGGGGCTGTGCAGTGCAGATCTGAGCGGTGTATCAACATCTTCAGGAATACAGGGCCGTTGCAGCTGATGTGCCCACTGAGACTGCTCTGTCCTCAGCAAGCGAGGTGTGGCACTGGGGACTGGGAGGGGCTGCTGGTCCCAGGGCAGACAAGGGTCTGCCAGGTTCCGTGGTCATTCTTTCACCTGCCCCTTTCATTGCATACGATACTGAACAGTGCAGGATGTGACCTCTACTTTGAAATTAGTCCTTCAGAGCAAAAATTGTCCTGCAGAGTGGCTTCCAGGAGTGCTGCCTGACAACACCACGCTGTGTGGTGCAGTTAACATGCTGCAGGGAAGGGATGCCATCCAGGGGCACTTCGACAGGCTTGAGAGGGGGGGCCATGCAAACCTCCTGAAGTTCAATAAGGCCAAGGGCAAGGTCCTGCACCTGGGCTGGGGCAACCCCGAGCACAAACACAGGAGTGGATTGAGAGCAGCCCTGAGGAGAAGGACTTGGGGGTGTTGGTAGATGAAAAACTGGACATGAGCCAGCCATGTGTTCTCACAGCCCAGAAGGCCAGTCACATCCTGGGCTGCATCAAAAGAAGCATGGCCAGCAGGTCAAGGGAGGTGATTCTGTCCCTCTGCTCTGCTCTCATGAGAACCCACCTGGAGTTGTGTGTCCAGCTCTGAGGCCCCCAACATAAGAATGACATGGACATGTTGGAGCAGGTCCAGGGGAGGGCCACAAAAATGATCAGAGGACTGGAGCACCTCCCCTATGAGGACAGGTTGAGAGTGGGGGTTGTTCAGCCTGGAGAAGATAAGGTTCTGGTGAGACTTTATAGTGGCCTCTCAGTACTTAAATGGGGCCTCCAGGAAAGACTCTTTATCAGGGAGTGTAGTGATAGGACACAGGGTAACAGTTTCAAACTGAAAGAGAGTAGATTTAGATCAGATATTAGGAAGAAATTCTTATTTTGTGAGGGTGGTGAGGCACTGGGACAGGTTGCCTAGGGAAGCTCTGGATGCCCCCTCCCTGGAAGTGTCCAAGGCCAGGCTGGATGGGGCTTGGAGCAACCTGGTCTAGTGGGAGGTGTCCCTGCCTATGGCAGGGGGGTTGGAACTAGATGATCCTTAAGGTCCCCTCCAACCCAAATCACTCTGTGGTTCTCTGACTACTCAAAACCGTTTACCCCATTCCTCCTGCAGACTGCAGAACAAATCTTCCATACTAACTGTGCCTGGCTATAGGCAGCCATCCACATTAGGAAACAGCAGCTCTGCAGGCCCCTTGAAAATATTACGGTGGGTGCTGCCGCTGTAGCTCAGATCCTTGTTTCTTTTCATATCAGCATGGATGATGGTGATTCTTTAGCTCCTACAATACAGTTCTTGGAGTGTTCCCACCTCTTGTAGAGCTACTCAATCTGTATAATTTGTCTTTTTGGTACTGATTTTTTAGAAAATATGCTGTATTATACTATGTCTCAAAACCAGAATAAACTGACATTCCAAGCTATGTGCTTAACATTACTGAGGAATTGTTCCAACTCACACCACCTTTTAGAAACAGCAAGACTAAAATAAAATAAAAGCAAACAAACCCTCAACTTCTCCTCCACATGGAACTTGGCAAAACCCACAACACCATTAAGTTTGTGGTCATCACAGGGAAGCACATGTGTCTTCGGTGACATTGAGCTGCTGGCCAGCACCAACAAACAGTGCTTGACCTTTCAGTAACGTCAAGAGAGGAGCTCTATTAATACTTGGTGTTTCCTTTGTAGTAAGATTACATCCTGCTTTTGCAGGAAGAGAGACTCAGACTAGCGCTATCTTTCCTCTTCAACTTACAATTCTATCTTGGCAAGAAGAAATATAATTAATGCAGCTTGGTATCTTGTTCAGCTTTAGGTATTCGGTTATTTTCCTTGTGGAACACTGCTCAGATTGATGGTCGAGCTGGGGGACTCCTTTTCAGTGTCAAACACGCGTCTCCCCTGGTTGCACTTCAGCCAGTCGAGGCTAATTCCTACTGATTTGGAAGTGGTTATCAAGTCCTGTATGTGCAGCTGAGTCACACAGAAGCAAACAGAAATTACTCATTAAAACTTGTGCTTTTTGGAGGGAGAGAGGATGCTTAACGTTTTTTCTTGTATCACCAGTAACATTCATTATGCTTTTGGAGGGGCACTATTTATAGAAGAAGTACAATTATGAGCATGGCAAAGCTTTTAATTTGGATACTCCAAGCATATGGTACTGTTATGAACTATTGCACTGTATCTTTTATTTTTTTTTTAATATCACAGCCAGATATGCTTTTAAAAATAAACCATCTGCTTTAAACCAGCGTTCTTTTGATCCTTGCCTGTAAACAACCAGTCACCACTTTGAGAGAGGAAACTCCGGGAACGGAAGGAGAGGTGTGAAATGTCTGGGAATCATTAAGCAGTGTAGCAGAAATGTAGTTACCAGCTGCCAGGAACAGTAAACCCTGCTTACACAAGACATCGTTGTGGGTGTTTTTTCTGCTTTTTTTTTTTTGGTTCGGCTGGGTCTCAAAGATTTCCTGCCCTGTGGATCTGCATCCTCCAGGCCAGTGGCAGCAGCACAGTGGATGCTCCAACCTACGGGACAGTGAGGATTCCTTTTAGATTTGGGGTTTGTTTTGAGCTCAGGACTTACTTGGTTGTTTTCCAAGGCTTTTGGATGTATTACATCTGTAATTGGAATGGCAGAAGCTCTGTGGTGATTTATAACTTGGCTATAAATATTAAGCTGGGGTTCGGTTTCAGACTGCAGAGGGATGATGATTGCTTGTTAAAGAAGTTTAGTAAAATGTACTTACGGAGTCTTTTGCTAGCTTACTGAATGCGAGTCTGAACAAGGATGTCAGGTCCAAGACCAATGCTCAGAAAAGTTCACAAGATCTGAAAGCACTTGCAGTGGGTCTTTAAGATGAGCAGCATCTCATCTTGAACTAGTATCTATCTTGCATGATAGCCTTCTTTCACAGCTCTTGTAAGTTTAGCCTAATATTTTATCTGGAACCAGGGGATCAGTTGTTAAAATTATTAAGGACTGTAACTATGTATAAAGCTGTATAACGCTTCCCTTTTCCAACACTGCCAAACTTCAATTACTCCATCAGAAATATTCCCCATTGAAATACCACCTGAAACTGTATTTGTTTATATCTCTGCCGGAACTTTGCAGATGGTTTTGAAAAACAAAATAGGAAAACAACTACATTTAGGGGAGAATTAGAGCAAAAACTTCTATGTAAACCTGAAATACACTGAAATTCCACACAAAATTGAGTCTCAGCCAAAAAGACAGCCAGGAGGAGGAAGAGGATAACTGGTTATGTATTGCATATGAAATTCATGGTGCTACTGAGTTAAATTTAGGCAGATGGAATGTGAACTTGTTTCAGAGAACCATTCCCAGAATCAAGACAACAGTAAGACAAAGCATCACCTGAAGTAACATTCGGTTGATAAAAGCCTTGAAAAATCTAGACTCAGACAAAAGATGCGGGTACGAACAGTCCTACAATACTACTGCCCTTGCCAAACAAAAAAACTTGTGAGAATTTAACCCCAGGCGTTTAAAACCCGGCAATCTTTCCAGGAATGGCAGAGCAAGACGTAACTAAAACCGCTCGGCACTGCCGTCCGCTAGCAGAATCCGTTAACTCAGGCGCACTCAGCAAAGACTAAAAAGATCCCCAAACCAAACGCCACAGTAAATTTAAGTCAGTATCTCACGTTGGCATGATGGCAGTGGCATACGAGCCTCTGGGCTCTGCATCAGCAAATTAAATTGACCCAAAACAGGGCCCGGGTGCAGCTGAGGAAGCACAAGTGGGTGGTTGTGCCAGGAACAACACGTCTCAAGTCAGGTTCCGCTTCGGTCTCGTTTGTCTCCAGAAGGCGCCGAGGAGTTTTGCCGACCTGGCCAACTCTTTGCAAAAGGACTTGCTAACTTCCCTACCAGTGCTACTCTCTGGAGCCTGGATACACTGTGAGTATCTCGTGCGCAGAGAGTGAACCTCATGGAGTGTATTTCAAACACTAACTTCTCTGCAGCCCCTAGCATTCTGCCTAAAAATGGTCGAAGGAGACTATAATTTTCATGGAAACCAGACAGCCAGGATTTTAATCAGTTTTTGCAGTTCAAGGCTGCTACACCCTTCATACACAGAATATCCAGCATGTGTTTCTGTAATTCAATCGAGGACAAATTACTGGGCTGTTCTCATTTGTTTTCATATGCTGACTGACAAAACCAAGAAATTCCATGGTTGCACTGAGAAAGATCACAGAGAAACGTGACGTAAAAACTACTAAAGACTCACTCAAATTGGCAATAAAATAATAATGATGTCTAAACAAAATATTCAGATACAATGTAATATGTCTGTTTATTATCTTTTTAAATCCAATTTGTAAAGGTCCCTTTTTAAACAAAACAAGAACAGAAAGATCAACACAATTCAGAAGGCTTATCTCATTTACCGTATTCTTCCCCACTCTTCACTTATCATAACACAAAGCAGCAACTTATATTATTAGTGCTCATATAGTGCACTTATATGAATTCTGATTTGTGTATTAAGCTTTAAATACAATGTATTCTCCGTGAGCATAGACCAAAGAGTACACAACATTACATTTTCAAAGCATATGTTGAAAAAAACCTAGACAATAAATGTATATCCAAGACAGTCAAACTCAAATATTTTGACTCGGCAAATTCTATAACAAGTAACAGCAAAACCGCGTACAAAGCAGAAACAGCGCCGACATGCCTCCGGTCTGTGAGCTATGGTAAAATATCAAGCGTACATATAAAGGAGAGAAGCCAATGGAAACCACCACAAATTCAGAGCTAACCCAAGGCACACCCCACTGCGACCGAACGAAGGCAGCCCACTTTCCCACTCAATAATGCAAAGAGCCCAACGACAACAAAAAAGCACTTCTACGCTACAGAAAAGTGAAACGGTAACTCTTCCGACTCCGTCTCCGTGTTTTGAAACAACTGGTTCAAAAAATCTAAAGATGAACATCTAATTATACCAAAGAAACGTACAAACTAGAAAGTCAGAGAAGCTCCAGAAGATTGCCACTTTCAACCTTGCATAGTGATAGCTGGCATTGATATTGCTACCATAGCTTCAGCAGAAGATATGGAAAGTAAAATCGTTACTCCTAAGTGATGCGCACACGTAACGTTTTCTTCACAAAATTCCGTTAAACATCGTTTTAGTAAAAGGGAAAACAGCTCTAAAAAGGGATAGTGTTCACAAGCTTAGAAATAAAAAAATACAAAACCAGAACATTCCATAATAAAAAAATGAAAATGATAAACATTCCATCATAACAGCACCTATTTTATCACTAAATAAGCCCCATACATGCAACAAACTACAACTATTGTATAAGGCTGTCAAATTAAAGGTTGACTTTTCATATAAACAAAGTGTAAAAATAGCAATAAGTTGCAATCTCCAAATTTAATGCTATGTGAGGATTCTGTACCCCCCAGTTTCATTTGGTAGCCATTTCAATCTGCGTTTGATATAAAGGTCATTCGTCTAGGAACCGTGATACAGATACATTGTACCTAGGACAGTATTGTCGTATCTCTGTTCGACCTTGACAGAATTGGAATGCTCAACGACACTACTAAGTTCGGGGATGCTTTCAGCCGTATCCCCAAAACCATGATAGTGTCCATAGTGCAAAGTATCGCCAGGGTCTTCCACCCACGACGGCCGGTTAGAAACGCAGCTGCTCGGGCTTCCGTTCAGGTGCAGAGACCCACACATATCGGTGGAATTATTCATGGCTTTTTCCGGTTCTTCAGCGCCGTTACTGGTGTGAACCCGATGCCTGCTGGGAGAAGTTATTCCAGGCATTATTCCATTAGGCGTCAATGTCAAACACTCCTCACGCCTGGCATCCATCTCGCTGAGCTGCTGTGCGGTGGCGAAATCCAAACGTCCATTGACGGCACATCCATTTGTCAGTGCATTCAGTATGGAGCTACTGCTATTCAGATCTGCATTGAGAGATACACCTGTCACCAACAATTAAGAGGAAATCGAAATACATCAAAACGTCTCCATTATACTCCACTTATTTAAAAAAATGTTTCCGTACGCAGCTCTGAAGAGAAATCTACCCTTTGTTTATTTGTAACAGTACAGGTAGTTCAAAGCAATAAGCTTGTAGCCCGGATTCTTATGTTGAAAATCCAACTATCTACCTACATTCAATGTGTAAATAGGCATATATTTATGTCTTCGCAAAGACAATGGGAACTTCCCAGAACTTGTTTTGTTTGACTGCATGAAGTAAGTGTAGCAAACAATATTCGGGGCAGCGTTTCGAAAGGTGGAATAAAAGGCAACTTTCGACGTGCAATACCCTCCTGGGATGAGATTATGTACATACAAGAACTAAGTCTCTGTGAGAGGGTGAAAGATTGCTGGGTGGTTTATTTATTATTTTTCAGCTGTAATTTATCCGCCGCTATTTTTTATTTTTTTTCTTATTAGCAGTAACTCTCACAGTACAATAGACACTGAAACAGGTCAAATAAAGAAATGTTATGTTGGGGTACTAATATAAAACATTTCAAAGTTCCTTTATTCAGAAAGTACTTAAATTTATCTAGCAGCTTGCTAGATAACATACTAAGCAGGCTTGCTTATTTAATGATAAGTTTATAATAAGATCTGTACAATCCACATGCAAAATGCCATACAGTAGCAACAGCAGAGTGCACAGAAGACTAAAAAAGATTAGTAGTAGGAAACAAAATTCAAAAAATCTGCATACAAAAACCCACTGACAAATGTTTTAAAGCAATTTCTCCTTTGAATTTAGTATCGAATACAATAGTTTTTATTTCCATAAACAGATTTCATCAGGACACCTGAAATGCAGGTTTTTGCAGTGGTACTCAACGTTCTAGCACAAAAAATGGGCGACACCTTCTGCCTTAAAAACGCCTACTGGTAAAAGACATCTAAAATTTACTTCTGTATTGGCAAAGATGAGCAAGGCAAACGTAGACACTACAGATCTATACAGTGACGTTTAAAGATTTTAAACTCTGTTATTATCCCTGGATACGTGCACATACGTTTATGTATAAACGAATGCATAAGCCAATGTGCAAAACAGGATTGCATTTACTGCCTATTTCCAATTGGGGCCAGTAAGTCTGAGGATGACTTCCCACATCTGTAGAACACCGGGTTCCTGTTGAAGTGACGCAGAATGAGTACCACTGTTTGACAACCTGAAGTTTTGGTTCTCTACTAGTCTTTCGCACGGATGTTATCTCAGATACGGATTAGGATATTGACACCTCACACACAGCAACACACAGTGCCAAGCAACGTGATCGATTTGTAACTCACTGGAGGTATCAACTTGAGTTTCCTGTTTAGTCCCCACATGAGCTGAAACTCACTAACCACAAATTCTTACTGAAAGTGGGAAACCCCTCCCCACAAACCCACTGAGACATCGAAGCGAATATTTCAGTGATGAAAACGCACAGAAGCAATTTCATATAGTGTTTATTAACTGAAAAGTGCAAAATTTTAACTGTTGAAAAGGAAATCCCTAGAGGTTGGCTTTGCCAAATTAGATTTAATAAAAATGGGACTACTGTTAGTATCTAAAAGTAGGTAATGAATAGTTCTAGCAGTAATTATAGAATGTTATTAATGATAAAAATTAGCACCTATAGTAATAGAGTATATTTATGAAAGACAATCATTATTCCATAAATAAGAAAACTTTCTAATTTTTAAGTACTGATTTTATATATATATGTATGTATATATTTATTCCTAATATATTAAAATATCTATTAATTGTAATTTCCTTTGGTGAATCTGATCAGTGGTACAAAGCATAAACATATTTATCACAGAACAAATTAAAGTAAGAAATTAATTTCTGAATGCAATGATGCATTATCATAGTAACTCCATGCCTTTACCTACAAAGTGCACGGAAAAAACTGACCCAATATAGTTTTAATCGCAACTCCATACACATCCTGGGGTTACTAAAAGCATCTTGATTAAGCAGCCCTTAAAAGACTTAGAGCATTAATATTCACTAATACTAGTAACATTTCAACTGTTTTATGAAGATTGGCATAAAACACAAAAACTGTTTTCCAAGGTACGCTGGTTTCAAATACTAGTTTAAGACCTGTAATCTTTTATTAACATTAAAAAAGAACAGGATCCTGCACTTAAGTCACTGGGTCTGAACAAGTTCTGAAAACGTGGGATATGTCTAGATTACTCTTTACAGGATTTGCTGAACTACTTTGAATATAGTTTTGTTATATGTTATTTTCAAAGCCATATATACAAGCACTAAGATATGTTTCCCTATCAAGTCTTACTAGCAAATATATCTATTTAATGGAAATGAAACAAATACTTTAAATTTTTCCTGAATCTCCTTTAACCTGAAATTATAGTAACTAAAAGCAAGGCACAACGTAATACAAGACCCAGGTTAAAAGTGAAACAGCTATTGTGGATTTCTGTTTATATGAAATAGTAATAAACTACTGATAAGCCTTCTCCTTCACCATTACAACATACTGTGTCAAACAGCCAATTTTAGATGTATACCAAACCCCCAATAAAATGGGTGTTACAAGAATACAATAGTTTTCAAGACTCTAGACAACAATGTGCAAAAATAAAGGACTAAGTTTTATACTTAAAAATAAAATGCATATTGATTCTTGCAACGACAAGGAGTTTGCATTGCAGAAACCGTGTATATTTCAATTTCTTTTGGTCCAACAGAAGTACTCTCCTGTTGTTTGGTGTCTTCGACCATTTGAATGTTGTTGTAGTTAACAGGAAACTGTCCACTCCCACCTGATACAACCGCAAACTCTCTATCAACGTGCATATTGTCAGCATCGTCCTCAGCGCCTCCATTCATCATCGGTATTAAGCCATCAAAGCTGTAAGCTGATAAAAAAAAAAAGTCACGTTTAGTCACTGGCACACGCTTGAAAACTCAGCCAACAAACAGATGAGTACTTTGATTATTAAAGCAAAAGCTTTTTACAGAGAAATGTAAATTTTTCATGTCTGAAAGCTTCTCACATTTGAGATTTCAAATGCAGAATAAGTAAATGCTAAGTACTTGCGCATTCATTTTAATCCCTCAAAATGGAGAACTACCAGTATACCTATTAGATTTGCACCTACATATCAAACAATTACTAGTTTGATACACTAATGAATAAAGAACAATTCAAGTTAGGTTTTTAGGTTTTACAGCTAGTATGCCTGACAGATAAAAAGCAGCCTGCACCTCACGTTTGTCTGCTGTCACTCTGGACCGCTCCCTCTTTCACTCCCAAGGGACAGTTCCTGATAACCCACTCCCCACTCCTACCAAGGGATCCCTCCAAGCACTGAACCGACAGATCCCTGTTCCAAGAAAAGCTGGCAAGTGCTTCCACTGCTGTGGGAAATGCCTTAGCAGGCAAAACGGGCTTGGCTTCACTACCTCTCATACCAACCACCCCAAGTGCCGCCCCGGTACTATCCCAGCAGACGCTGCTCTCACTCTGACATTAATACACTTTTCTGTAGACACTCAATATTATAAAGGGCTACTTTTGCAGTAAACTGCAAGTCAGCTCTTCCTGCCTTGGGTAGGACAGAAGTTCTCATAGACCATTACTTTTTAAAGAACCTTATGCAATTGCCAAAGTGTTTCAGGGCCAGAGGGACCACATAGGACTTAAGGGAGATGAGGGCCCTTGGATCAGTGGGCTTCAAATTACCCTAAACCAGGAAAGGCAAGGCATTTTCCCTACTTCCCTGAAGGAATACGGAAGCGCACTTTCATGCTGGCCAACAGAAGGGTACACCTGGCAATGTCCTCTCCATCCCTGCCTCACAAAGAACACCTAAAAGCAGCTGTGCTGAGGCTCACAATACTGATACAGTCAGTCACCGGCTGTGCACAGCAAGTCAGCACTGTGTGTAGCCTGGGCCACCCAACGCAAAAGCCAACCTACCAAGGGCCACCAACCAGACGGGTTAGGAGTAGGACTGCTGTGAACACACCCTGGTGACCACATCATCATCAACCCTGTGCATCACCCTCCACCAACTACCCTGGGGAAGCATGGTGAAATTTCTAGAATATACTTCAGTAAAACGGATATAAAATCCAGCTTATGTTTCCAAGTAAAAACTAAAACTATTTGGTGCGTATTCTGCAAGTGGCCACTGATTTACTGTTACTCTGGAACTCCTTTTTGCATAAGAGTAACTAGTTCGTACCACAGTGCTTAATTCTGAGGTTGATTTTTTTTAATACTATGCACCCTATAGCAGATACATGTGTGTGCATATAAACAAAATTCCATGAACCCCCACCCACTTCCCAGTTTAGCTGTTCTGGAACAAAGGGTGAAGCTCCACTTAAGTATTTTTCTTCTTTCAACTCTACAGCTTACAGGTTCTTGTAAGAGGCATATATTGTGCCTGCTCACATGTGGGTTTTTTTCAAAGCACCAATTATTCTACTTTAGTGTATGGCCATCAAAACTTGACTCTTCTCTACAAACACGTTGCCTGCACTCTCTCTGAGTATGCGGAGTCTCCTGTGCAAATTACCTTTAAAGGACAATAGAGTGATAGGTTTTGGTAATGGCAAAATTAGCACAAAATTTGGCTTGTTTTGTAGAGGCTAACTAAGCACAAAGATGTATTGATGACTTCTCATTACTCAGCTCTGTTGTTTACAAAGTGTCTCAAGAACAGCGATTCATTCTCGCTCCAACAGACTTTTTACACTGACAGATGTTACTGACACTGATGTCTTTGAGGGCAGACACATCAGATTAGAAGCTTCACCTTCCACAGTTGGCGTCCATCTCTTAACTCCTCTAAAAAACTTCAAATGCAGCAAAGCTTTTGGCCGTTTGCAAACATCTTCAAAAGTCATTGGCAAATATCTCAAAAATTACCTACACTGATTGATTCTCCATCATCTCTAATTGCTTAGGGAATCTCGTTCACTTAAACATGTTGTCTGTCTGCTTCTCCGCTGGACCAACTGTTTATTCCGGCAGGTGATGCAGATACTGCTACCTCATGGCAACCAATGGAATAAAAATATTTAGCCCACTGCAACTCCCACAGAATGTGCGGAAACACTACCTTTTGACTAGATTGGCGAAATTTCTGAAACTAGAAGAGATTGCTGGTTATGAACATTCAGCATTAACAGCTCTTCAAAACAAGATATGTATCTTTGACTTCCAGGAGCATCTCCCAGTAACAGAAGATGAACACATCGAAGACATCTTTCCATTACCGGCATCTGTATTCTGCCTCAGTTTTCTCATCCTATGTAGCTACCTAAGGATGTTATCCTTGAAAAAGCAGTCTTGGATTTAATTGCATAGGCACTCTTCGCCATCAGGAAATTATTCAATAGTTTAGATCAACTACACGAAGTATCATATCCTGTTTATGACTGGCTAGAGTACCCAGCTAAGGCCTCTGACCCTGGCATTGTTGAAACGGTGGCCAGATAGCAAGTACTAAAGCAAGTAATAGAGTGTCAAGTTTGATGTAATTTACGTCATCCATGTTATATTTAGAATCATTGTTTTGGTCTCAATTGCCCTCTTGTTATCTGCAACTAAGTGCTGTTTGAGCTCCTTTTATTTGGCTCTCTGAAAGTCACATCTGTTACAATACAGACTTTAACTGAAGAGTCTTCAATGAAGACCTACGAAGTCCCTTTCCTGATGCCAGACATGGGAAAAAGAAATCAGGTTTGACTGCAGAATGCTGCATTCTTTTTTGCAAGAATTTAACGGGACAACCAACAGAAATGAAGCACAGGATAACCACTATCATGCTATTCAAGGTGTTAAGATGTAAGAAAAGATTTCTTCATAGAGCCACCAAAAATACCTTAGAGGTTGCACTACTATTGCGTATTGCTGGCAGAGGAACAAGCAGTATCCTGAACACACAAGGCTAAAAAGGAATCCTTAAGTTTCATTCTAGTATTATATCCTCCTGTAAGACACCAGCTCCCCTTGGAACATGATCCTGGAAACTTAAGGTATGTTAACTACACAAGTGATCCTTCTGGATTTAAGAAACCTTTGCGCATTGAATTTCTTTCATCCATCTTATTTAGCAAACAATTTTTGAATTGTGAATTAATCCCGAAGAGGAAAATTACCATCCAACAGCAGGGCATCTTCATGAATCAACATATCACCTGGCTCTCCTGAAGGAGAAGAAATTGAGGAGGGAGCAGAAGCTAAGTTCAGCTCCTACTCCTCCACATATTATTTGTGGCATCATGTAACTTGAGCACTCTCTGGAAACAAACTTCTGAATGCACCAAGATGATGACAGGGAGAACTGGGATCTTGTGGCATGGATCAATTGAATTCATCCGCTTCTTGTACCAATACACAATTAAGGTATGCACGGGAGTTTGTCAAAAACACTCAACGTCCACTCTGAAAGGCTTTAAAATGTTTATTTTCCTTTCTCAGCAACAGTATCACCCCATCCACCCCTTTTACCTCTGAGGTCTCACCTTCCGTTCTAGCCTTCTTTACTCCAGCAGACTCCGTATCTTCAAAAGATCTCTTTCGACTTGTCCCACCACTGAATGGGTTGGGACCTGCATTCTGATGAACCCCATTTAAGGTGCCATTGCTATAGAAACGATTCAGGTGACAGTTCTGGAGGTTCAAGAGAAACTGGGCACATTCTTGGAAGCCCTGGGTATGTGCAAGGTCTGCTGCTGTCAGGCCACTGGCATTTCTCAAGCTGTACAATACAAAGAAACTGAATTACACTCATTCATCGAGCCAGCTTGCTGCTGCTGCTGCCCTTACTATCTATCTGCTGGTGATGAGAGAAAACATACACTTAGCAAATTTCCATTAAGAAATTAGTTATCAAACTTAGTTTTATAACTAACTTAACTTTTCGCACATATATCTGGCTTCTAAGCAAAATTTGGGAGACAATACACTTTTAAATAAAATCAATATACTATGTGCCTTAAAAAAACATCTTCCTATTTAAACTTCTTAAGATGCTTTATTCTAAAATAGTCTGAAGCATCTGATCTTTACATAAACTTCAGACTAATTTCAGCCTTGCATTTTACCATCTTCTGCAGTTTATTCTGCCATCTATTGCTTTAACTTGAGCAAAAGATCAAATACTCAAAACAAACTTAACATGACTTGGCAATTGTCCATGGCATTCTAGTTTCTAAAGTAACAACAACATCACTATTTTTCCTAACAATAAAATATATACATATATATATATGAAAAAAGATAGATAAAGATGCTATGCTTAGTTATGCTTTGCTTATACTTTTGTTTCTGGTTTGTTTCTCATTTCAAAGTGTGTGACATCATAAGTGCTGGGGATCACTTTGTTATTTGAACCAAGACTTTTCCATGCACGAGAGAAGGCTTCGGATTTTGAATAACCTAGTGCATCAAGGAGATTACAGAAGAAATGAGGTAGGACGCATAGAGATGCAGAGGTTTAATTTGAAAGAGTGCTTTATCACATGCATTTACACAAACACAGTATGTCTGTGCTTAAGAATATAGTGGAATTTCATAAGCTAAGTGCACAGAAGTGGAGACAAGAGGGCTAGAAATAACAAAACTAGATCATGAAGCAAAAGATGCCAATAAATCTTTCTTTAGTTTTCTCTGCCTTTCAAGACAGATCTAATTAGTTGGAAAATTGAACTTTTATTTCTTGGCTTCACTAGTTTAGACAAGTCCATTACTTAAAAATCCAGGAACAGCCAACAGAACAAGAATTCAGATTAACAGACCTCATTCTGCTGAAACTCACATGAAGCAAACTCACTCCAGCTCATGTAAAGAAAACAAAGAACTCTAAGGTCCCTTCCAGCCTAGGAGATTCTATGATTCTGTGA
This sequence comes from Apaloderma vittatum, assembly GCF_000703405.1. Taxonomy (NCBI): domain Eukaryota; kingdom Metazoa; phylum Chordata; class Aves; order Trogoniformes; family Trogonidae; genus Apaloderma; species Apaloderma vittatum. Next base: position 1,102 of record NW_009700607.1, on the reverse strand, counting down.
ACTCCAGCTCTGGCAGGGGGTTGGACTAGATGATCTTTTGAAGTCCCTTCCAACCCCTAACATTCTGTAATTTGCTTTCTAGATCACTGCAACTTATTTCCTACAAAAATGAGACTAAAAAAATCTTTAGAAACCAACTATCACAGAAAGACTTAATTCCATAAATGTATACAGCTGGATTACATAACATTTCAAAGAGTAAGTCAAAGTACTACAGAATCAGAAAAATCATTATGCTAGAGTGGGGTTATTCTATTCCATACTACAATATTCTAAGCTAACAATTACTTGGACTACTAGTGAAAATCCAGAGAAGAGCAGCCAAAAGTGTTGTAGAAAATAAAGACTTCAGAAGACTGGAAAACCTAGTTAGTCAAAAGAAATGAAACCTCAAGTAGAGTTGTTAGTTTTGAATACCTAAAAGATAGCTGCAAAGAGAATAACCCATCCTGTGTGCCTAGTGCAGGCAGAATATGAATGAGATTAACACAAAGAAAGGATATTCGAAGTTAGGCATTAGCAGAAAGTTTCAGAGTATCAAGGCTGCTGAATCTCCAGAGGGTTCTTCTCTTCCTCTCCCTTGTTTTAAGAGCAGTATAATGATTTCAGAAATTCTGCAAAACAGTCAATCCTTTCCCAAGCTGAACTAGACAGCCTGTCGAGGACACTGCTAACCAACATTCAATGCTCTTCCAGTAGTTCTGATCTACTTCTGTGACATACGGACATAACACAATGTAAGTACAACCTAAGAAACATTAACTTATCTGTTTTGGTAAAAAAAAAAAGAAGTTCAGTTCTCTGAAATCCCTTTTAAACTGTGAGCCCCCAAAGGACCATAACGGCCATCTAAACGAGAGCAAATTCAAGATACGTAAAGGTAAAAATGACTAAAAGAATATGGTGTTGAGCAACCACTTAATTTATTTAAAACCTCAAGAAGTAATTCTTCTACTTAGGAAATCTTATTGAACAGCATCTCTGCTTTGAAAAATGGATTGTAAAACAGATTACAGTTAAGTGACTATTTCCTAAAGGAATATCGATATAAGTTGCCAGAGGTATCTGGAGATGGCATCCTGGGGTATATTAGAAGGGGAGT
>NW_009700606.1:24538-28506 GCF_000703405.1 Apaloderma vittatum | reverse complement strand
CTGGGTTTTAGCTAAACCCAGGACACACACCTTGAAGTGTCTTCTATCTGAGCAATGTCTTAGAAGTGGTTTAGCACATGGTAGGAAATTTAAGATTAAACTTTTTTTTTTTTTTAAGATGCCAGGAACTAGATAAGTTGGAGCGGGATGTGATTGCTACAAGGTAACACAGCATACTCTGAGATTATTGGCGGCCTGCAGCGGACCTTCTAATGTTGAGGAGTATTTATCCTTCAGAGCCAAATTTGAAATTTAGGAGATGCTAATGTTTCTATGCATACCATCTAAAGCAGATTTCTTTTAAGCTTTTTCACATGGTTCATAATACACACATTATCTTGAGGAAAGCCATGCGTCTTTTCTACAAGCATATATTTTCTGAAGATATTAAATTTAAAAATACATATGGCTTGTAATATGGGTACTTTATGGTTCATGAATATTATTAATTTCAGTTATATTGTTATTTTTGTCAAAAAGTTGTCAGCAGTATAAAAAGAGAATAGACAGTAAAACTTTAAACTCATAAAGATAATTCTCTCTCTTTCAAAGAGTACTAATAATTTGTGACTTACTACTATTTAAGAAATAAAATGCAGAGAACCATTACCACTCTGAGTTGAAACTCAGCATTATCTTCCCAGATAATCCTTCTATCACCATTTCTTTTGCATAAATGTACACAAACTGAAAACAAGACAGGATGAGAAATGGATCACTGCTCAAGCAGATGAGGTATACTGACAGGTTAAATTTCAATTCAGAGCAAAGCTTTTTTAATAATTCAGGGAACAGCTTTTATGATTCCACGTATTAGAACAGGGGTATTAACCAGTCATTTAAAAATTTGTTTTTGAGAATATTAACTAGATATTATAAGGAGTATTTTTAACTTTAAAGACAATGAACTCCAGCCCTTGAATGGTGATTTTGACCTAACTTACCCTGAGCTCAAGTAACAGTTTTGCTTCAATTGAAGTTGAGTGCGATGACATAGTTCTGAGTTTAAGTGACAAATCATTTCTAGTGTTACTCGAAAAGATCCTCAGCATGTAGATTCAGTTTGTGCAAACATTGTGTTGTTGTAAATTGTCAGGGCACTATTTGAAGTCTTACACTCAGAGCAAAAGGCAGACACAGATTTTCACAATTTGAATAGAATAGCCCAAATTTTAAGGAAAATTGAGAAGTCACAGAAGCATACAGATACCATATAATCTGAAAGGAAGATAAATTTGGAAGATGTTAAAGTAACATCTGAGTCTTCTTCCTTTTTTTTTTTTTTAATTTGTATTATTTGTTTTTCTTAGGAAGCAGAAATATCCAAATTTCAAAAGAAACATTAAACTTACAAGAGATCAGTCTTGGTCACTTGGCAGGCTATTCTTTCTGAGTGTCTTCCGGATGTCTGAATGCATTTCAAGTGAGAGGTCTGGTCATTAATTCTGTTCATGATGAGACCTTATTGTTCATGCAACTGTTCCAGACTGGGCATCTGGATTACCTGTGCAGTTTATAGCGGTCTCAACAGGTTCCTTGAAGTATCTAAAGGACACATGTGGTGGCATTAAGAAACATTGGATAAGTGGGTAAATAAGAATAAAATACAAACCATTTGTTCTAAATAATAATAATTCTTCAAAATGGTAATGAAATAAAAAAAAAGTGAAATAATTTTAGGAGAAAAAAAAGGAGAAATAATTTTAGAGGCTTATCATGCCAGTTAAAAAAGCCAAGAAGAGAGATAAATGTTTCAGAAAAACACAAAGGAAACTTGATTTTCTCAGGCTGGTTTGGTCAAGAAGATAATTTGTATGAAAATCTAAAACTAAAAATTATTGATGGTTATAGTAGAAATGCTACTGTAAAATCAGTTTTTCTTACTGTTTTCTTCTCTTTTTCTTCTTGTCTTATGTTAAAATTTCAGCTTCCCAGACAAGAGGCTGTTTACAGGAATGACAGAACTTCCTCTTGTTTAACACTAAGACCTACAAAATCTTCTGTGAATTAACACTTGTGTTGTTAATCTGCTGCTGTTTCATCTTAGGCAGAGAATATCAAACATCATTACTGCTTAATTTCTGGAAACCCTGACTGACTAGCTACTGAAGCAGCAACTCCCTGTTGACAATTTTCTGTTTACAAATACGTGCGCAAAAACTGAAGAATACAAGTAGCAAGCTGCCTATATATCTTATGTTTTATCTATATCTGAAATTAATTTTTTAGTTGTGGCACTTTTGGTTATTACACGGACTGCTGACCTGGGGCTAGTGAGACTTTCTAAAGTGTCTAGAAAAAAGATAAAACTGAACAGCATTGGAAGTTTATATTTTCAAACATTTTTATTCATGGATCCACTTTCAAAATATTAGCAGGGGGCATTCTTGCACATAATTTTCCTTCAAAGGGTAGTGTAAATATGCTTATTATTAGGTATTTTTAATAGTACTTCAGAATACAGGTGGAAAGCAAACATTCAAGCAAATTCCATTTTTAAAGGTTTGTCACACATTTCAGTGCCTAAAAGACAGCAGTAGGACATAGTATGATGCATAATCAAGCAGAAAATGACAATGAAATTTTAAAATATTTTAAAATTGACTCTCTTGTTCCAAAGACAATGAAAATAATTCATTCTTGCCAAGGATTAGGGCTAGGCTGACCAATGAACACTGACGGATGCTCTCTAACCCCTCTCTCTCTGCAAACCAGAAGTAAAAGGGAGCAGAGAGACTTAGAGATTGGAAAAGAAAACTAAACCAGCTTTAACAAAAACAACAATAGTGCTGATAGAGAATAATAATTAAATATATACAAAACTGATATTGACCCAAACTCCCCCAACAGCAATCCACACTGATGCTGCGCAGAGTAGGTGGCACTGGGGAAGCCCCAGGCCCAGCAGAAGAAGGCAACTAGATGCAGGAGCTGGATTTGGGAAATCAGGATCAGGATCAAAGGCAAAAGATGAAGTCGAGTTCTCCTCCAATGCCAGCCATTGAAGAATAAGAGATTTTAACCCCTGTGATTCCTCAGTTTTATACTAAATATGACTTATATGGAATGGAATACTCTTCTTGGTCACCTGTCCTGTCTGTTCCTCACTGGAGGTGCAACCTTCTACTTCCCTGTGACCTTTTATATGTCCCAGCACCCCCAAATGTTACACTCAAACCAGGACAGTTCTAAATGAGAATCCACACATTTAACAGTGTATGTTAAGCTATCTCTCTTAATGCAGGAGGTTCTCTGCCATTACAGGTTAACTCTATGCACGATATAAGATTTAGCTCATTCAGGCTTCCTTAAAGGACTGTGGTTTACTTTTGTTTTCTGCATAATAGCCTGGATGATGAAAGATAAAAGATTCCAAAAAGGAGAAGAAAAGTCTATTAAGAATTTTAAATAATTTCATATGCAGCAATAAATATCAAAACCAAATTGCAATTTCTGACTAGAGCCAGAACTGTAGTAAGCTTTGTAGAAGGACAATTACTTAATTAAATAAAAAAAAAAAAAGTAATTCAGACAGTCAACTGAAGCCACTATTAAACCAGGAATAAAAGATAGCAATATCTTAAAGTATCTTATACACGTTTTTTTATTTAGTTGCTTGTTCTTTTACACTATGATATAATGAATTTCTGTAAAAACAAGTGATAAGCATGTAATTCACCTAGTTTTGGACTTCTGTGTGTAATTCAGACTTGAAATCCATTGTCTCAATATATAAAGCAACGAACAAAACTTGAAAGTATAGAAGGAATCCCTTCAGTTTCTCTTAAATATAAGCTGAGCCACAAAATGCCAGGGGCCTGAAGGCACTTCCAGCCCTGAATCGTCCTGCGCAGCCCCTGGGGCTCCCCACATCAGGGCCCAGGACCCCATTTCAGCCCTCCAGGTCCTTCAGTCCTGCAGCAGGGCTGGTGTCTATCTCTCCATAGGCCTGCCCTTCCCTGCCCTGC